>NC_080379.1:122898549-123198549 GCF_014773155.1 Arachis stenosperma
CACCAAGTGGGCCCGGAAGTGGATTTTTATGTCATTACTCATCTATGTACTAGTTTTCTATAAGTAGGACCTTTTACTATTGTATTTTCATCTTTGGATTATTTAGAATCCTTTGATCATCTTTGGACATCGAGTTCTTAGATCATTTGGGGGCTGGCCTCACGGCCATGCCTAGACCTTGTTCTTATGTATTTCAACGGTGGAGTTTCTACACACCATTAGATTAAGGTGTGGAGCTCTGCTGTACCTCGAGTATTAATGCATTACTATTTGTTCTTCCATTCAATTCCGCTTGTTCTTTATCCAAGATATCACTTGTTCTCAACTTGATGAAGGTGATGATTGACACTCTCATCATCATTCTCACCTATGAACAGGTGACTGACAACCATTCTTGTTCTACAAGCATTCGAGGCTTGGTGAATATCTCTTGGATTTCTTTTGCATGATGCATGGTTGATCGCCTGACACGAGTGCGCCGCCTGACAAACGAGCCAGCCATTCCGTGAGATCAGAGTCTTCGTGGTATAGGCAAGAACTGATGGCAGCATTCAATGATTGAATGACTGTGACGTGCTTCAAACCTGTAACCTACTGGGCGTTAGTGACAGATGCAAAAGAGTGATTCTATTCCGGTAGGGGAGGGAACCAAACCGGTGATTGGCAGCACTGTGACAGAGTGCGTGCATTAGCTTTCACTGCGCGGATGGGAGGTAGCTTCTGACAACAGTGAAACCCTACACGAGCTTGCCATGGAAAGGAGTAAGAAAGGATTGGATGAAGGCAGTAGGAAAGCAGAGAGACGGAAGGGAAGGCATCTTCATACGCTTGTCTGAAGCTCTTACACCAATGATATACATAAGTATCACTATCTTTATCTTCTATGTTATTTTCGTTCATCATCATATACATTTGAGTCTGCCTGACTAAGATTTACAAGATACCATAGCTTGCTTCAATGCTAACAATCTCCGTGGGATCGACCCTTACTCACGTAAGGTATTACTTGGACGACCCAGTGCACTTGCTGGTTAGTTGTGCGAAGTTGTGTAATGCCATGGAATTGAACCACCAAGTTTTTGGAGTTCATGACCAGGGATTATGAGAGTTGTGAAAAGTATTGTTCACAATTTTGCGCACCAAGTTTTTGGCGCCGTTGCCGGGGATTGTTCAAGTCTTGAGCAAGCTTTGGTAACAATGCCTGGGATTGTTCTAGTTTGGACACTGACGGTTCATCTTGTTGCTTAGATTAGGTATTTATTTTTTTCGAAATTCTTGAAGATGAATTCTAGAGTTTCATGATGATTGTTGAAATCTGGCTGGCTGAGAAGCCATGTCTAATCTGATTGGACCGAGGTTTCAACTTATCACCACAAGAGCTTGTTGATTCTCATCAATTTTGCTCTTGGAGCAGTGATCTGCTAAGATTTGGCTGACCTTTGGTCATGTCTAGTGTTTTGGACCGAAGCTTCCTGAAGGCTTGGCTGGCTGTGAAGCCATGTCTAATTCCTGGACCGGAGTCTTAGACTAGCATTGCACTGATTCCTGGAATTCTCATTAAGAATTTTGATACCTTTTCCCACTTAATTTTCGAAAAACACAAAAAAAATTTACAAAATCATAAAAACCAAAATATTTGATGTTTTGCTTAAGTCTAGTGTCTCATCTTAAGTTTGGTGTCAATTGCATGCATTCATCATGTGTCTTAAGGATCCTCAAGTATTCTGATGATTTTTGTGTTCTAATCTTTGAATTCTATTGACTTGAAGCATTTTGTGTGTCTCATATGCATCCTCATATGTTATGTCAGTAGTATACAAACTGCTAAGTTTGGTGTCTTGCATGCATGTTAATTGATTCCTTTTGCATTTTGATTATTAAAAATCCAAAATATTTTTAATTTTGTCTTTTCAAGTCAATGATACAAAGAATTGAAGATTGAAGATTTAGAACATACTGCAGAGGAATTATACAAAAAGCTGAGCATTCAAAATGCCCAGTGAAGAAGGCAGACTGGCGTTTAAACGCCAGCCAGGCACCTGGTTGGGCGTTTAACGCCCAAAGAGGTAGCATTTTGGGCGTTAAACGCCAGAATGTATACCATTCTGGGCGTTTAACGCCAGGATGGTGCTAGGGGGAAGATTCTGTTTTCAAAATCAATTTTTTTCAAGTTTTCAAAGTTTTTCAAAATCAAATCTTTTTCAAATCATATCTTTTCAATCAAATGTTTCAAAATCAATTTCTTCCTTTTTCAAAGATACTTACTAACAATTAATGATTTGATTGAACATTTTTTGCCTTTTTTTTATTAAGAACGGTTTTATGTTTCAATCATATCTTTTCTTGTTAGGCAGGTCATTAATTTTTAAAATCATATCTTTTCAAATTGTTTTCAAATCATATCTTTTAAAATTGTTTTCAAATCATATCTTCTCAATCACATCTTTTTAAAACCATAACTTTTCAATTAAATCTTTTTAACCACTCTTTTCAAAATAGTTTTCAATCAAATCTTTTTAATTTCTAATTTCAAAATCTTTTTCAAAAATCACTTGATTTCTTTTTCACTTTTAATTTTCGAAAATTATCAATCAAATTTTTAAAATGTTTTCAAAATCTCTCAATTGAATTTTCGAAAATTCTCTTCCCTCCTTCCCACATCCTTCTATTTATGGAGTACCACTCCTTCTAAATGCACAATTCGAACCTTATCTAATTAAAGTTCGAATTCTTCTTCTCCTTCTTCTTACTATTTCTCTTTTCCTCTGACACTTCAAGGAATCTCTATACTGTGACATAGAGGATTCCACATTTTCTTTTTCCCTCTTCTTTCATATGAGCAGGAGCAGAGACAAAGGCATTCTTGTTGAAGCTGATCCTGAACCTGAAAAGACCTTGAAGAGAAAGCTAAGAGAAGCTAAAGCACAACTCTCTCTAGAGGACCTGACCGAATTCTTCAAGGAAGAAGAACACATGGCAGCCGAAAACAACAACAATGCCAACAATGCAAGGAAGGTGCTGGGTGACTTCACTGCACCTACTCCTGATTTTTATGGGAGAAGCATCTCTATCCCTGCCATTGGAGAAAACAACTTTGAGCTTAAGCCTCAATTAGTTTCTCTAATGCAACAGAATTGCAAGTTCCATGGACTTCCAATGGAAGATCCTCATCAGTTCTTAGCTGAATTCTTGCAAATCTGTGACACAGTCAAGACTAATGGGGTTAACCCTGAGGTCTACAGACTGATGCTATTCCCTTTTTCTGTAAGACAGAGCTAGAATATGGTTGGATTCTCAACCTAAAGAAAGCCTGGACTCTTGGGAAAAGCTTCAATGCCTTCTTGGCAAAGTTCTTTCCACCACAAAGATGGAGTAAGCTTAGAGTGGAAGTCCAAACCTTCAGACAGAAGGATGGAGAATCCCTCTATGAAGCTTGGGAAAGATACAAACAATTAATCAGAAGATGTCCCTCAGACATGCTTTCTGAATGGAGCATCATAGGTATTTTCTATGATGGTCTCTCTGAACTATCCAAGATGTCTTTGGATAGCTCTGCTGGAGGATCTCTTCATCTGAAGAAGACGCCTACAGAGGCTCAAGAGCTAATTGAGATGGTTGCAAATAACCAATTCATGTACACTTCTGAAAGGAATCCTGTGAACAATGGGACTAGTCAGAAGAAAGAAGTTCTTGAGATTGACACTCTGAATGCCATATTGGCTCAGAACAAGATATTGACTCAACAAGTCAATTTGATTTCTCAAAGTCTGTCGGAATGCAAAATGCACCAAACAGTACTAAGGATGCTTCATCTGAGGAAGAAGCTTATGATCCTGAGAACCCTTCCATGGAAGAGGTGAATTACCTAGGAGAACCCTATGAACACCTATAATTCTTCATGGAGAAATCACCCAAATCTCTCATGGAAGAATCAAGAGAACCTCAACAAGGTTTCAATAACAATAATGGTGGAAAAACAGGTTTAGCAATAGCAAGCCTTTTCCATCATCTTCTCAGCAACAGACAGAGAGTTCTAAGCAGAATACTTCTGACTTAGCAACAATGGTCTCTGATCTAATAAAGACCACTCAAAGTTCATGAATGAAACAAGGTCCTCCATCAGAAATTCGGAAGGACAAGTGGTCAGCTGAGCAAGAAAGTTACTGAACTCCCTCCTAGTACTCTCCCAAGTAATACAGAAGAAAATCCAAAGGAGAGTGCAAAGCCATAACCATGGCCGAATGTGGAGAGGAAAAGAGAGGAGGACGCCACTGAGGAAGACTCAGTGGGCGTGTACCAATCTCCTCTGGGTTCCAATGGGAATCTGAGGCTCAAAATGAGACCATAGAGATTCCATTGGACTTACTTCTGCCATTCATGAGCTCTGATGAGTATTCTTCCTCTGAAGAGGATGAGTATGTCACTGAAGAGCAAGTTGCTAAATACCTTGGAGCAATCATGAAGCTAAATGACAAGTTATTTGGAAATGAGACTTGGGAGGATGAACCTCCCTTGCTCACCAAAGAACTGGATGACTTGTCTAGGCAGAAACTTCCTCAAAAGAGGCAAGATCCTGGGAAGTTTTCTATACCTTGTACCATAGGCACCATGACCTTCAAGAAGGCCTTGTGTGACTTAGGGTCAAGTGTAAACCTCATGCCCCTCTCTGTAATGGAGAAATTAGGGATCTTTGAGGTGCAAGCTGCAAGAATCTCATTAGAGATGGCAGACAATTCAAGAAAACAAGCTCATGGACTTGTAGAGAATGTTTTGGTGAAGATTGAGGACCATTACATCCCTACTGACTTCATAGTCCTAGAGACTGGGAAGTGCATGGATGAATCCATCATCCTTGGCAGACCCTTCCTAGCCACAGCAAAGGCTGTGATTGTGTTGATAGAGGAGAGTTGATCATTCAAGTGAATGAAGAATCCTTGGTGTTTAAGGCCCAAGGACATCCCTCTATCATCATGGAGAGGAAGCATGAAGAGCTTCTCTCAAAACAGAGCCAAGCAGAGCCCCCACAGTCAAACTCTAAGTTTGGTGTTGGGAGGCCACACCAAACTCTAAGTTTGGTGTTGAACCCCCACATTCAAACTCTAAGTTTGGTGTTGGGAGGTTCCAACACGGTTCTGAGCATTTCTGAGGCTCCATGAGAGTCCTCTGTCAAGCTAATGACATTAAAGAAGCGCTTGTTGGGAGGCAACCCAATGTTTTATAGTTAACTATTTTCTTTTGTTATTTTATCTTTTTTGTAGGTTGATGATCATAAGAAGTCACAAAAACAATGAAAAAAGCAAAAACAGAATGAAAAACAGGAAAAAAACAGCACACCCTGGAGGAGAAGAAGCTGGCGTTCAAACGCCAGTAATACTAGCTGTTGGCGTTTAACGCCCAGTCTGGCACCATTCTGGGCGTTTAACGCCAGAAAGGGGCACCAG
This sequence comes from Arachis stenosperma, assembly GCF_014773155.1. NCBI lineage: Eukaryota > Viridiplantae > Streptophyta > Magnoliopsida > Fabales > Fabaceae > Arachis > Arachis stenosperma. The sequence goes on from NC_080379.1 coordinate 122,903,991, forward strand.
ACTGGCGTTAAACGCTAGTAAAGGGCAACAACCTGGCGTTAAACGCCAGGAATGGGCACCAGCCCGGCGTTTAACGCCAGAAATAGCTCAAAACGTGATTTTGAGCAACATTGGTACAGGGATGACTTTTCCTTGACCACAGGATCTGTGGACCCCACAGGACCCCACCATCACTTTCTCTCTTCTTCCCCCATTCACCAATCACCTCAATACCTCTTCCCCAAAAACCCTTCACCTATCAAATCCCATCTTTCTCTTCACACTCACATCCATCCTTCATAAATCCCCACCAACCTCACCCTTCAAATTCAAACCACTTTCCCTCCCAAACCCACCCATCATGACCGAACCATTACCCCCCCTCTCTCTATATATACCCTTCTTCAACCCTTCATTTTCACACAACCTAACACCCTTCTTTCCCTTCTTGGCCGAACACATCACCTTCCCCTCTTCCTCATTTCTTCTTCTTCTACTCTCTTCTTCCTTCTTTTGCTCGAGGACGAGCAAACATTTTAAGTTTGGTGTGGTAAAAGCGTTGCTTTTTCGTTTTTCCATAACCATCATGGATCCAAGGCCGGAGAAACCTCTAGAAAGAGGAAAGGGAAGGCAAAGACTTCCACCTCCGAGTCATGGGAGATGGATAGATTCCTCTCAAGGGTGCATCAAGACCACTTCTATAAAGTTGGGCCTTGAAGAAGGTGATCCCCGAGGTCCCCTTTTCACTCAAAAAGGGTGAATATCCGGAGATCCGCCATGAGATCCGAAGAAGAGGTTGGGAAGTACTTACCAACCCCATTCAACAAGTCGGAATCTTGATGGTTCAAGAGTTCTATGCCAATGCATGGATCACAAGAACCATGACCAAAGTGTGAACCCGAATCCAAAGAATTATCTCACTATGGTTCGGGGGAAATACTTGGATTTTAGTCCGGAGAGTGTGAGGGTGGCGTTCAACTTGCCTATGATGCAAGGAGATGAGCATCCTTACACTAGAAGGGTCAACTTTGATCAAGGTTGGACCAAGTCCTCACAACCATATGTGAAGAGGGCGCACAATGGAAGCAAGATTCAAGAGGCAAGCCGGTTCAATTAAGAAGGAATGACCTCAAACCCGTGGCTAGAGGATGGTTAGAGTTCATACAACGCTCAATCATTCCCACTAGCAACCGGTCCGAAGTTACCATAGACCGGGCCATCATGATCCATAGCATCATGATTGGAGAAGAAATAGAAGTTCATGAGGTTATAGCCCAAGAACTCTACAAGGTGGCGGACAAGACCTCCACTTTGGCAAGGTTAGCCTTTCCTCACCTCATTGTCACCTCTGTTATTCAGTTGGAGTTGACATAGAGGGAGACATCACCATTGATGAGGATAAGCCCATTATCAAGAAAAGGATGGAGCACACAAGAGACCCCTCTCATCATGAGATCCCTGAGATGCCTCAAGGGATGCACTTTCCTCCACAAAACTATTGGGAGCAAGTAAACACCTCCCTAGGAGAATTGAGTTCCAACATGGGACAACTAAGGGTGGAGCATCAAGAACACTCCATTCTCCTCCATGAAATAGAGAAGACCAAAGAATCATGAAGGAGGAGCAACAAAGACAAGGAAGAGACATTGAGGAGCTCAAGCACTCCATAGGATCTTCAAGAGCAAGAAAGAGCCGCCATCACTAAGGTGGACCCGTTCCTTGATTTCCTTGTTCTCTATTCTTCTGTTTTTCGATTTTTTATGCTTTATGTTATCCATGTTTGTGTCTTGTGATCATTAGTGTCTTAGTGTCTATGCCTTAAAGTTATGAATGTCCTATGAATCCATCACCTTTCTTGAATAAAAACGTGCTTAATTGAAAAGGAAAGAATTGCATGAATTCTGAATTTTATAATAGTTTAATTATTTTGATGTGGTGGCAACACTTTTGTTCTCTGAATGTATGCTTGAACAGTGCATATGTCTTTTGAATTTGTGGTTCATGAATATTGGCTCTTGAAAGAATGATGAAAAAGGAGACATGTTACTGAGGATCTGAAAAATCATTAAAAATGATTCTTGAAGCAAAAAAAAAAAAAAAAAAAGCAAAAAAAAAAAAAATTTCGAAAAAAAAAGAGAAAAAGAAAAAAAAAGAGAAAAAAAGAAAGAAATAAAGTTGTGATCCAAGGCAAATAAGAGTGTGCTTAAGAACCCTGGACACCTCTAATTGGGGACTTTAGCAAAGCTGAGTCACAATCTGAAAAGGTTCACCCAATTATGTGTCTGTGGCATGTATGTATCCGGTGGTAATACTGGAAGACAGAGTGCTTGGGCCACAGCCAAGACTCAATAAATAGCTATGTTCAAGAATCATCATACTTTAGTAGGAGAATCATTAACACTATCTGGATTCTAAGTTCCTAAGGAAGCCAATCATTCTGAATTACAAGGGATAGAGTGAGATGCCAAAACTATTCAGAGACAAAAAGTTAAAAGCCCCGCTCATCTAATTAATACTGATCTTCATAGATGTTTTTGGAGTTCATTGCATATTCTCTTCTTTTTATCCTATTTGATTTTCAGTTGCTTGGGGACAAGCAACAATTTAAGTTTGGTGTTGTGATGAGCGGATAATTTGTATGCTTTTTGGCATTGTTTTTAGTATGTTTTAGTAGTTTAGTTGAGTTCTTAGTATATTTATTAGTTTTTAGTTAAAATTCACTTTTCTGGACTTTACTATGAGTTTGTGTGTTTTTCTGTGATTTCAGGTATTTTCTGGCTGAAATTGAGGGACCTGAGCAAAAATCTGATCCAGAGACTCAAAAGGACTGCAGATGCTGTTGGATTCTGACCTCCCTGCACTCGAAGTGAATTTTCTGGAGCTACAGAAGCCCAATTGGAGCGCTCTCAACGGCATTGGAAAGTAGACATCCTGGGCTTTCCAGCAATATATAATAGTCCATACTTTGCCCAATATTTGATGGCCCAAACCGGCGTTCAAAGTCACCTCAAGAAATTCCAGCGTTAAACGCCGGAACTGGCACCTAATTGGGAGTTAAACGCCCAAACTGGCACTAAAGCTGGCGTTTAACTCCAAGGAGAGTCTCTACACGAAATTTCTTCATTGCTCAGCCCAAACACACACCAAGTGGGCCCGGAAGTGGATTTTTATGTCATTTACTCATCTATGTACTAGTTTTCTATAAGTAGGACCTTTTACTATTGTATTTTCATCTTTGGATTATTTTTACATCCTTTGATCATCTTTGGACATCGAGTTCTTAGATCATTTGGGGGCTGGCCTCACGGCCATGCCTAGACCTTGTTCTTATGTATTTTCAATGGTGGAGTTTCTACACACCATAGATTAAGGTGTGGAGCTCTGCTGTACCTCGAGTATTAATGCAATTACTATTTGTTCTTCCATTCAATTCCGCTTGTTCTTTATCCAAGATATCACTTGTTCTTCAACTTGATGAAGGTGATGATTGACACTCATCATCATTCTCACCTATGAACAAGGTGACTGACAACCATTCTTGTTCTACAAGCATTCGAGGCTTGGTGAATATCTCTTGGATTTCTGATTGCATGATGCATGGTTGATCGCCTGACAACCGAGTGCTCGCCTGACAAACGAGCCAGCCATTCCGTGAGATCAGAGTCTTCGTGGTATAGGCAAGAACTGATGGCAGCATTCAATGATTGAATGACTGTGACGTGCTTCAAACCTGTAACCTACTGGGCGTTAGTGACAGACGCAAAAGAGTGATTCTATTCCGGTAGGGGAGGGAACCAAACCGGTGATTGGCAGCACTGTGACAGAGTGCGTGCATTAGCTTTCACTGCGCGGATGGGAGGTAGCTGCTGACAACAGTGAGACCCTACACAAGCTTGCCATGGAAAGGAGTAAGAAAGGATTGGATGAAGGCAGTAGGAAAGCAGAGAGACGGAAGGGAAGGCATCTTCATACGCTTGTCTGAAGCTCTTACACCAATGATATACATAAGTATCACTATCTTTATCTTCTATGTTATTTTCGTTCATCATCATATACATTTGAGTCTGCCTGACTAAGATTTACAAGATGACCATAGCTTGCTTCAATGCTAACAATCTCCGTGGGATCGACCCTTACTCACGTAAGGTATTACTTGGACGACCCAGTGCACTTGCTGGTTAGTTGTGCGAAGTTGTGTAATGCCATGGAATTGAACCACCAAGTTTTTGGAGTTCATGACCAGGGATTATGAGAGTTGTGAAAAGTATTGTTCACAATTTTGCGCACCAACCTTGTAGCATGCATGGGTGATATTTTCCTTTGAATTTCTTTCCTTATGGAGCCCGATTCTGCCCTCCACAAGGGCAGGGCAGAGTTTGCTTTCTCTTGGTCCCAAGGCACCATTTTGTGCTCTGCCCTTGTAGTGGGCAGGGCAGAGTTGCCTATTCTTGTTTGGTTCTCTATGTTGCTTTCCTAGAGGGCAGTCTGCCCTTGTGGAGGGCAATGTTGCTTCCCCATTGCAATGCGGCACGCTTCTCTCCTCTTTGGCCACGCTTTCCTTTTCTTGTGTTACGCTTCTTAGGCCACGCTTTTCATTTTCTTTTCTTTTCTTCACCTACAATAAACCAAAACAACCACTCAAAGTATCACTAAATTCAAGAGGCTTATAAATCAATTAAAATGCAATTAAAATTAGCTTAAACCTCATGATTTAACATTAATTTCATAGTGGTTGCTTGATTTAGAGAAGTTATGCATTTTCACTCCAAATCACTTACTTAGGATGCAAGAAAGTGCATAAATGCTAACAAAACAAGTGAAATTAGCTTGAAAAATGGGTATATGATGACTTGTCATCACAACACCAAACTTAAACCTTGCTTGTCCCCAAGCAAGCATCAAAACTAAGAGTAAATGAAATGAATAAGAAAAGAATGCATATCCTTATTATGCAGATAGCAGAACTTGATCTATGGGGCATTTATGCAGACAATGACAACTCATTTATTGTTGCTGCTGCATAATACACATTTTGCATTAAAGGTTCGCTAAACTTGCTGTTATAAGACTCACCTTTTGATTACTCCCTTGCTAACTCTTCTTGGCTTATAATGCTTTAACAAGCTTATTATTCTTTTAGAGGTTGGGTGTCAAATGCTGCAGCATAGCCTTTGGCTTTATTTTCTTTTCTTTTGCTCAACATCTTTCCACCACAGACACTTGGCTCACTAATTCTTCCTAGGATCATTGATGCCCAGCATCTCTTTGGATCACTAAGTGCTTTGTATCTAAGTTGCTCTTTATTGTAGATTTTCAATTGGCCATCCCAAATCAGTTGATCTAAGTGACCGGGTTTCAAAATACCCCTTAGAATTTACTCATCCAAGCAGATCTCAGTACAAGAATACCACAGGCATTTGTCCTAAGGTCCAAGCCATTGGTGTCTACCCTTTATTCTTTGTTTTTCTTACCACTTTGGCTTTTTCCTTCTTCTTCTTTTTGTTTTTGTTACCAAGGGATGTTTCATTCTTGATAGGAGTCTTTGTAACAGCAAGCTAACTCACAATTGAATGAGAATGATATTATGCAACACTTATTCATGAGTTATGCATTTAATCAAACACATATACCACCACCAACTTCCATTCATACTCATGCAACATTGGATATTTTACTTTTCAATTCAAACCAAACTCTTTTATTCAAGCATATGGGAAACAAAACAAAATTTAAACTAAGTGATGGATAACAAGCATTATGCAGATTTAGCATTTTTCTAGCTATTTATTAACTAACTAAAATGAGAAGCAAAGAACAGAAAATGCATAAAGTAAAAGAAATAATTGATGGAGGCATATCATGTTTCAGACATGCATCTCCTTATTAGAGACATGAAAGAGGAAGTATGAAAGAACTTTGCCACCTTCTAATGGTCATGGCTGCTGCTTGATTCTCCCTTCTTCTTCTTTCTCTTCCCTGTCTTGGAGTGGTCTCGGATCTCTTCACTAGGACATCTTCTAGCCCAAACAGAATGTATGAGTCCTTTGAGCCCGAAATTTTCCAATGTGTTAAAGGTTGACTCAGTGTATTGACGAGATTTTGCTTGTTGCTTGGCTAAGAATTCAGGGCATTGCTCAAATGGCTTGATCTCAGGATTGAGTGTTGGCAAATTGTGGGTCAAGTACTCCAACCTTGCTTGCATGTTTTCATCATACTCCATTCTTTGTACGTGTCTAACTTCACCTATGGTATGATGAACATTCTTCCATTGATACAGGTTGTGACTATATTCCTCTGCTTTAGCTTGACTAAAATACAGCTTATCATATGATTCCTTGAATTCTTTGTATTGCTCTTTTTGCCCTTCAAGGATCTGTGCTTGAAATTCTTGCTGCTGAGTCATCATTTGTTGCTGCCATCTTTCTTGTTTTTCTTCCATTTGATGCTGCCAAGCTTCTCGTTCTTCTTTTTCTTTCAAGAATTGCTCCATGAATTCAGGATGGGGCTCTAGATATTTCTCTTGGCCCTCTTGATTTTGGCCTTGTTCGGCCTGCATAAGTCGATTTTGACCTTGTTGAGCCTGCATGAGCTGCTGAGATAGTTCTTCAATTGATCTTTGCAATTGGCTCATATCAATGGCATCATAAGCTTGATTTCGTCCTTCCTCTCTTTGTGATCTCCTGTGTCTAGGAGCTACTACCCCTTCTTGATCTTCTTCTTCATTAATTCCCTCCATGCTCTTCTTGGTAATTCCTTTTCCTACTTTCACTTTTGTTGTGTCCTCATCTTCAAAAATTACATTAGCTCTATTACATAGCCTTTGGATGGTGCTTGGATGTCCAAGACCTTTTGTCTTGCTTGTGCTATCGGCCATTTCTTGAATGCTGTCGGCTATGAGTTGTGCAACATTGATCTCACCCCCATGCAAGATGCAGTGTGTCAAGAGTGCTCGTTTGATTGTGACCCAAGAGGCATTTCCAGTAGGAAGGATAGATCTCCTCACTATTTCAAACCATCCTTTAGCCACAGGAGTAAGATTTATTCTCCTTATCTGACTTGGAACCCCCTTTGAATCTCTTTCCCAATCTGTATTTTCCATGCATATCCCTTGCAGGATCTCATCAGAATTATTTTCCCGTTGCAATCTATCCTCATAACTAAGCTCTGGATAGGTTATGGTTCTCAACTTGAGAGCTCTTGTGATGGCAGCTGGGCTAAAACTCACTTCAACCCCTCTGACATAGCTTGTGTAAGGAGCACTATTTTTGTTTTCTTTGGCAGCATTTGCATAGAACTCCCTAATCATTACTGCACTGATGTCAGTCAGAGGAGCACACAAGAGTTCCTACCTTCTTTCTCTAGTAATTTGCCTCATGATGGGGTATTCTCCTTCCCTCAAATCAAGGCCTTTCTCATAGATGACATTCTTTGCCTTCATGAACCTATGATATCTCCCTTCATGGAATTGGGATCTAAACTTGGTTGCATCAAAGGCTGGAGGTTCGGTTATCATAGGCTCTTTTTCGGGCCTTCTTTGTGAGCTTGAGGAGGCCATTGAAAATTAAAGTGAAAAGAGAGAGGAAGTAAGAGTAGAAGAAATATGTGTTGTGTTTGGGAAGAGTTTTGGTTCGGTTTTGATGTGTGATGTAAGGGAATTATGTTGGCTTTGGAAGTGGAGTAGAGTGTGGTTTCATATGAAAGTGGCTTGAGTGGGAATGTGAGTGCCGTGTTGGTGCAACGGCTATTTATAGGCCATGTTTCCAAGCTTTTCAACAAAACCACAAAGAATGAATGAAGAAGGATCCGTTAGTGTTCATGAAGGGCTAAGATTGAGTTAGTCATCTCAAGGACTCATGGAATGAACGGTCTGCATGCATGGTTGAGGCTTGACGAGGATTCTCCTCCCATTGGCTGCATGCACTTCGGTGTCCAATGTTGCATGCATGCAAATTTTGTTCCCCATGAGCACGTTCTCCTAGGCACATGTGACCTCCCTCACATAGCTCCTCCTAGCCGTGACCCCTCTTTGTGTTTGTCTTAACCTTTTTCTCCTGCATGAATCAAAACAGCTAGTTAAGAATATAATATAACCGTGGCAACTTATTTGCAATAATAAAATAGATTGTTTTGGTTTGTTTTTAAAAAAAAAAATATATATATATATATATATTTTTTGTGATCAATTGTGTCCCTGAATAAAATGTTAAAAGTTGGTGAACACCAAACTTATCTTTTATTAAGGGGATGGCTTAACAATGCAAACCGTTCTCACAATTGATGCATTTTAAAACAAATTGATGTATGATCCCTTATCTGTATGGTTTTGAGTCCATGCTTGGAAAATGATCCTCTGAACCTTGTTGCATATGCAGACACCAAACTTAGTGTTTGGTCACATGCTTTATCAAAAGACTTATGCATATGCTCTAAAAGATAATCCTCTTCTTCGAACAATGAACTTGGGTGTGCCTTAAGGTACACCAAACTTAGAAGTTTGCCATGTGCTTCAAAATGATATATGCATTTACCAGGCATGAAAATTCAAAATCATATTTAGAGGAATCATAGCTTATTAAATAAAAGAGAAGACAGAAATCTTAAACCATGGGTTGCCTCCCATGAAGCGATCTTTTATTGTCATTAGCTTGACATTGACCTCCCTTTAAGGTGGTTGATGTTGGTGATGTCTCAACTTGTCACCTCTCACTGTCAGCTTTCTCTGTGTGCTTTGATGCTCAATTTCCATATGCTCAAGAGAAAGTATTTGGTTGACAGTGTAATAATCTTCTGCTCCATGCTGTTGGTATACTAGTTGCACCTTATCACCCTTAGAGAATCCTTCAGTTGGGATTTTCTTGTTCTTCCACCCTTTGTGAGCCTTTTTCTTGCTCTTCACCTTTTTCTTGCTTGTTGATCTTCCTTTCTTGACAGTTACCTGAGTTGTGATGCCTTCCTTCTTGCTGATTACCCCTGCTTCCTTGTGACTCCCCTTTTCTTCTTGCATCTGTTTGTTTTTCTGTTCCACTTCCTTTTCAGTTGATTGCTTTGGAAGGATATCATCACTCATTTTGCTCGTTTCTTCATCCTTTTGTAATTCTGGGAAGACTTTCAGGATGATGCTCTCCTCATGCATCCTGAGGGTTAACTCTCCTTGCTCTATGTCCACAATGGCTCTAGCAGTGGCCAAGAATGGTCGACCAAGTATTATGGCATCATTTCCATGCTCTGAAGAATCCAGGATCACAAAATCTGCTGGGTAGATAAACTTGTCAACCTTAACTAAAAGGTTTTCAATCAGCCCTTTAGGATATACTATTGAGTGGTCCACTAATTCTAAAGACATCTCTGTTGGTTTCACCTCCTCTATGCCAAGCTTTTTTACTAGAGAATATGGGATTAGATTTATGCTTGCTCCTAGATCGCACATCCCCTTGTTAATGAATAGGTTCCCAATAGTGCATGGTAAGAAGAAACCTCCAGGGTCTTCAAGCTTGGGAGGGAGTCCCTTTTTAATGAGTGCACTGCATTCTTCACTGAGCATTACAGTCTCCTTTTCATTCCATTGTCTCTTCTTGTTGATGAGCTCCTTTAGAAACTTGGCATACAAAGGCATTTGCTCCAAAGCCTCTGCCAAGGGTATGTTAATCTCTAGCTTCTTGAAAGTCTCAAGAAATTTGTGGAAGTGCTGGTCCTTTGTTTCCTTGTGAAATCTCTGTGGATAAGGTAGTGGTGGTGTTGAGCTCTTCTCCACTTGATGCTGTTTTGGAATTGGTTCTTCCATGATTTTCTTTCCTTTCTTCAAATTCTGTGGCTTGTTGTCTTCCTCTGTGAGTTGTTCTGGAGCACTCTTGCTTATTGTGTCTTTGTTGATGGCTTCATCATTCTTTGTTGGATCAGTGTCATTCTCCATAAGCTTCTTTGTTGCTCCTTGGCTACCATCTGTTAACACTCTTCCACTTCTTAGTTGCACCACCTTGCATTCTTCCTTTGGGTTGGGAATGGTGTCACTAGGTAGTGAACTTGATGGTTTGTCAACAGAAATCTTCTTGGAGATTTGTCCAATCTGCCTCTCTAGGTTCTTCATGGAGGCTTCTTGATTCTTGGTTGTCAATTCTTGGTTCTTCATTAGTTTCTCCATGAGCATCTCTAGATTGGTGATTCTCTGTGAGTCTTGAGAGATGGGTTGATTTTGGGGTGTTGATGGGTGATGATAAGTGTTTTGGTTAGTTGGTTGGTTATTGGGTGGGTATTGGTTAGAATTTGGGTAGTTGTTTTGTGGTTTTCTGTATGAGTTTTGGTTAGTGTTTGGCTGGGGGTTATGGTTTGTATTTTTCCAATTGTTTTGGCTTGTGTTTCTGGTGCGCGAAATTGTGAACAATACTTTTCACAACTCTCATAATCCCTGGTCATGAACTCCAAAAACTTGGTGGTTCAATTCCATGGCATTACACAACTTCGCACAACTAACCAGCAAGTGCACTGGGTCGTCCAAGTAATACCTTACGTGAGTAAGGGTCGATCCCACGGAGATTGTTAGCATTGAAGCAAGCTATGGTCATCTTGTAAATCTTAGTCAGGCAGACTCAAATGTATATGATGATGAACGAAAATAACATAGAAGATAAAGATAGTGATACTTATGTATATCATTGGTGTAAGAGCTTCAGACAAGCGTATGAAGATGCCTTCCCTTCCGTCTCTCTGCTTTCCTACTGCCTTCATCCAATCCTTTCTTACTCCTTTCCATGGCAAGCTCGTGTAGGGTTTCACTGTTGTCAGCAGCTACCTCCCATCCGCGCAGTGAAAGCTAATGCACGCACTCTGTCACAGTGCTGCCAATCACCGGTTTGGTTCCCTCCCCTACCGGAATAGAATCACTCTTTTGCGTCTGTCACTAACGCCCAGTAGGTTACAGGTTTGAAGCACGTCACAGTCATTCAATCATTGAATCCTACTCAGAATACCACAGACAAGGTTAGACCTTCCGGATTCTCTTGAATGCCGCCATCAGTTCTTGCCTATACCACGAAGACTCTGATCTCACGGAATGGCTGGCTCGTTTGTCAGGCGAGCACTCGGTTGTCAGGCGATCAACCATGCATCATGCAATCAGAAATCCAAGAGATATTCACCAAGCCTCGAATGCTTGTAGAACAAGAATGGTTGTCAGTCACCTTGTTCATAGGTGAGAATGATGATGAGTGTCAATCATCACCTTCATCAAGTTGAAGAACAAGTGATATCTTGGATAAAGAACAAGCGGAATTGAATGGAAGAACAAATAGTAATTGCATTAATACTCGAGGTACAGCAGAGCTCCACACCTTAATCTATGGTGTGTAGAAACTCCACCGTTGAAAATACATAAGAACAAGGTCTAGGCATGGCCGTGAGGCCAGCCCCCAAATGATCTAAGAACTAGATGTCCAAAGATGATCAAAGGATCTAAAAATAATCCAAAGACGAAAATACAATAGTAAAAGGTCCTACTTATAGAAAACTAGTACATAGATGAGTAAATGACATAAAAATCCACTTCCGGGCCCTCTTGGTGTGTGTTTGGGCTGAGCAATGAAGAAATTTCGTGTAGAGACTCTCCTTGGAGTTAAACGCCAGCTTTAGTGCCAGTTTGGGCGTTTAACTCCCAATTAGGTGCCAGTTCCGGCGTTTAACGCTGGAATTTCTTGAGGTGACTTTGAACGCCGGTTTGGGCCATCAAATCTTGGGCAAAGTATGGTCTATTATATATTGCTGGAAAGCCCAGGATGTCTACTTTCCAATGCCGTTGAGAGCGCGCCAATTGGGCTTCTGTAGCTCCAGAAAATCCACTTCGAGTGCAGGGAGGTCAGAATCCAACAGCATCTGCAGTCCTTTTGAGTCTCTGGATCAGATTTTTGCTCAGGTCCCTCAATTTCAGCCAGAAAATACCTGAAATCATAGAAAAACACACAAACTCATAGTAAAGTCCAGAAAAGTGAATTTTAACTAAAAACTAATAAAAAATATACTAAGAACTCAACTAAAACTACTAAAAACATACTAAAAACAATGCCAAAAAGCATACAAATTATCCGCTCATCACAACACCAAACTTAAATTGTTGCTTGTCCCCAAGCAACTAAAGATCAAATAAGATAAAAAGAAGAGAATATGCAATGAACTCCAAAAACATCTATGAAGATTAGTATTAATTAGATGAGCGGGGCTTTTAACTTTTTGTCTCTGAATAGTTTTGGCATCTCACTCTATCCCTTGTAATTCAGAATGATTGGCTTCCTTAGGAACTTAGAATCCAGATAGTGTTAATGATTCTCCTAGTAAAGTATGATGATTCTTGAACATAGCTATTTATTGAGTCTTGGCTGTGGCCCAAAGCACTCTGTCTTCCAGTATTACCACCGGATACATACATGCCACAGGCACATAATTGGGTGAACCTTTTCAGATTGTGACTCAGCTTTGCTAAAGTCCCCAATTAGAGGTGTCCAGGGTTCTTAAGCACACTCTTATTTGCCTTGGATCACAACTTTATTTCTTTCTTTTTTTCTCTTTTTTTTTTTTTGCTTCAAGAATCATTTTTAATGATTTTTCAGATCCTCAGTAACATGTCTCCTTTTTCATCATTCTTTCAAAAGCCAATATTCATGAACCACAAATTCAAAAGACATATGCATTGTTCAAGCATACATTCAGAGAACAAAAGTGTTGCCACCACATCAAAATAATTAAACTATTATAAAATTCAGAATTCATGCAATTCTTTCCTTTTCAATTAAGCACGTTTTTATTCAAGAAAAGTGATGGATTCATACGACATTCATAACTTTAAGGCATAGACACTAAGACACTAATGATCACAAGACACAAATATGGATAACATAAAGCATAAAAAATCGAAAAACAGAAGAATAGAGAACAAGGAAATCAAGGAACGGGTCCACCTTAGTGATGGCGGCTCTTTCTTGCTCTTGAAGATCCTATGGAGTGCTTGAGCTCCTCAATGTCTCTTCCTTGTCTTTGTTGCTCCTCCTTCATGATTCTTTGGTCTTCTCTAATTTCATGGAGGAGAATGGAGTGTTCTTGATGCTCCACCCTTAGTTGTCCCATGTTGGAACTCAATTCTCCTAGGGAGGTGTTTACTTGCTCCCAATAGTTTTGTGGAGGAAAGTGCATCCCTTGAGGCATCTCAGGGATCTCATGATGAGAGGGGTCTCTTGTGTGCTCCATCCTTTTCTTGATAATGGGCTTATCCTCATCAATGGTGATGTCTCCCTCTATGTCAACTCCAACTGAATAACAGAGGTGACAAATGAGGTGAGGAAAGGCTAACCTTGCCAAAGTGGAGGTCTTGTCCGCCACCTTGTAGAGTTCTTGGGCTATAACCTCATGAACTTCTATTTCTTCTCCAATCATGATGCTATGGATCATGATGGCCCGGTCTACGGTAACTTCGGACCGGTTGCTAGTGGGGATGATTGAGCGTTGTATGAACTCTAACCATCCTCTAGCCATGGGTTTGAGGTCATGCCTTCTTAATTGAACCGGCTTGCCTCTTGAATCTTGCTTCCATTGTGCGCCCTCTTCACATATGGTTGTGAGGACTTGGTCCAACCTTTGATCAAAGTTGACCCTTCTAGTGTAAGGATGCTCATCTCCTTGCATCATAGGCAAGTTGAACGCCACCCTCACACTCTCCGGACTAAAATCCAAGTATTTCCCCCGAACCATAGTGAGATAATTCTTTGGATTCGGGTTCACACTTTGGTCATGGTTCTTGGTGATCCATGCATTGGCATAGAACTCTTGAACCATCAAGATTCCGACTTGTTGAATGGGGTTGGTAAGTACTTCCCAACCTCTTCTTCGGATCTCATGGCGGATCTCCGGATATTCACCCTTTTTGAGTGAAAAGGGGACCTCGGGGATCACCTTCTTCAAGGCCACAACTTCATAGAAGTGGTCTTGATGCACCCTTGAGAGGAATCTATCCATCTCCCATGACTCGGAGGTGGAAGCTTTTGCCTTCCCTTTCCTCTTTTTAGAGGTTTCTCCGGCCTTGGATGCCATAAATGGTTATGAAAAAGCAACGCTTTTACCACACCAAACTTAAAATGTTTGCTCGTCCTCGAGCAAAAGAAGAAAGAAGAGAGTAGAAGAAGAAGAAATGAGGAAGAGGGGGAAGGTGGTGTGTTCGGCCAAGAAGGGTAAGAAAGGGTGTTTAGGTTATGTGAAAATGAAGGGTTGAAGAAGGGTATTTATAGGAGAGAGGGGGGATATTGGTTCGGCCATGGAGGGTGGGTTGGGAGGGAAAGTGGTTTGAATTTGAAGGGTGAGGTTGGTGGGGATTTATGAAGGATGGATGTGAGTGGTGAAGAGAAAGATGGGATTTGATAGGTGAAGGGTTTTTGGGGAAGAGGTATTGAGGTGATTGGTGAATGGGGGAAGAAGAGAGAGAGTGATGGTGGGGTCCTGTGGGGTCCACAGATCCTGTGGTGTCAAGGAAAAGTCATCCCTGCACCAAATGTTGCTCAAAATCACGTTTTGAGCTATTTCTGGCGTTAAACGCCGGGCTGGTGCCCATTCCTGGCGTTTAATGCCAGGTTGTTGCCCTTTACTGGCGTTTAACGCCAGTCTGGTACCCCTTTCTGGCGTTAAACGCCCAGAATGGTGCCAGACTGGGCGTTAAACGCCCAACAGCTAGCATTACTGGCGTTTGAACGCCAGCTTCTTCTTCTCCAGGGTGTGCTGTTTTTCTTCCTGTTTTTCATTCTGTTTTTGCTTTTTTCATTGTTTTTGTGACTTCTTATGATCATCAACCTACAAAAAAGATAAAATAACAAAAGAAAAGAGTTAACCATAAAACATTGGGTTGCCTCCCAACAAGCGCTTCTTTAATGTCATTAGCTTGACAGAGGACTCTCATGGAGCCTCAGAAATGCTCAGAACCGTGTTGGAACCTCCCAACACCAAACTTAGAGTTTGAATGTGGGGGTTCAACACCAAACTTAGAGTTTGGTTGTGGCCTCCCAACACCAAACTTAGAGTTTGACTGTGGGGGCTCTGCTTGGCTCTGTTTTGAGAGAAGCTCTTCATGCTTCCTCTCCATGATGATAGAGGGATGTCCTTGGGCCTTAACACCAAGGATTCTTCATTCACTTGAATGATCAACTCTCCTCTATCAACATCAATCACAGCCTTTGCTGTGGCTAGGAAGGGTCTGCCAAGGATGATGGATTCATCCATGCACTTCCCAGTCTCTAGGACTATGAAGTCAGTAGGGATGTAATGGTTCTCAATCTTCACCAAAACATTCTCTACAAGTCCATGAGCTTGTTTTCTTGAATTGTCTGCCATCTCTAATGAGATTCTTGCAGCTTGCACCTCAAGGATCCCTAATTTCTCCATTACAGAGAGGGGCATGAGGTTTACACTTGACCCTAAGTCACACAAGGCCTTCTTGAAGGTCATGGTGCCTATGGTTCAAGGTATAGAAAACTTCCCAGGATCCTGCCTCTTTTGAGGCAGTTTCTGCCTAGACAAGTCATCCAGTTCTTTGGTGAGCAAAGGTGGTTCTTCCTCCCAAGTCTCATTTCCAAATAACTTGTCATTCAGTTTCATTATTGCTCCAAGGTATTTAGCAACTTGCTCTTCAGTGACACACTCATCCTCTTCAGAGGAAGAATACTCATCAGAGCTCATGAATGGCAGTAGTAAGTCCAATGGAATCTCTATGGTCTCATTTTGAGCCTCAGATTCCCATTGTTCCTCATTGAGGAACTCAGAGGAGATTGGTGCACGCCCACTGAGGTCTTCCTCAGTGGCGTCTTCCTCCTCTCTTTCCTCTCCATATTCGGCCATGTCTATGGCTTTGCACTCTCCTTTTGGATTTTCTTCTGTATTACTTGGGAGAGTGCTAGGAGGGAGTTCAGTAACTTTCTTGCTCAGCTGACCCACTTGTCCTTCTAAATTTTTGATGGAGGACCTTGTTTCATTCATGAAACTTTGAGTGGTCTTTATTAGATCAGAGACCATTGTTGCTAAGTCAGAAGTATTCTGCTTAGAACTCTCTGTCTGTTGCTGAGAAGATGATGGAAAAGGCTTGCCATTGCTAAACCTGTTTCTTCCACCATTATTATTATTGAAACCTTGTTGAGGTCTCTCTTGATTTTTCCATGAGAAATTGGGGTGATTTCTCCATGAAGAATTGTAGGTGTTTCCATAGGGTTCTCCTAGGTAATTCACCTCTTCCATTGAAGGGTTCTCAGGATCATAGGCTTCTTCCTCAGATGAAGCTTCCTTAGTACTGCTTGGTGCATTTTGCATTCCAGACAGACTTTGAGAAATCAAATTGACTTGTTGAGTCAGTATCTTGTTCTGAGCCAATATGGCATTCAGAGTGTCAATCTCAAGAACTCCTTTCTTCTGACTAGTCCCATTGTTCACAGGATTTCTTTCAGAAGTGTACATGAACTGGTTATTTGCAATCATTTCAATCAATTCTTGAGCTTCTGCAGGCGTCTTCTTCAGATGAAGAGATCCTCCAGCAGAGCTATCCAAAGACATCTTGGATAGTTCAGAGAGACCATCATAGAAAATACCTATGATGCTCCATTCAGAAAGCATGTCTGAAGGACATCTTCTGATTAATTGTTTGTATCTTTCCCAAGCTTCATAGAGGGATTCTCCATCCTTCTGTCTGAAGGTTTGGACTTCCACTCTAAGCTTACTCCATCTTTGTGGTGGAAAGAACTTTGCCAAGAAGGCATTGACTAGCTTTTCCCAAGAGTCCAGGCTTTCTTTAGGTTGAGAATCCAACCATATTCTAGCTCTGTCTCTTACAGCAAAAGGGAATAGCATCAGTCTATAGACCTCAGGGTTAACCCCATTAGTCTTGACTGTGTCACAGATTTGCAAGAATTCAGTTAAGAACTGATGAGGATCTTCCATTGGAAGTCCATGGAACTTGCAATTCTGTTGCATTAGAGAAACTAATTGAGGCTTAAGCTCAAAGTTGTTTGCTCCAATGGCAGGGATAGAGATGCTTCTCCCATAAAAATTAGGAGTAGGTGCAGTGAAGTCACCCAGCACCTTCCTTGCATTGTTGGCATTGTTGTTGTTTTCGGCTGCCATGTGTTCTTCTTCCTTGAAGAATTCGGTCAGGTCCTCTAAAGAGAGTTGTGCCTTGGCTTCTCTTAGCTTTCTCTTCAAGGTTCTCTCGGGTTCAGGGTCAGCTTCAACAAGAATGCCTTTGTCTCTGCTCCTGCTCATATGAAAGAGAAGAGAACAAGAAAATGTGGAGTCCTCTATGTCACAGTATAGAGATTCCTTGAAATGTCAGAGGAAAAGAGAAATAGAAAGAAGAAGGAGAAGATAAATTCGAACTTTAATTAGATAAGGTTCGAATTGTGCATTTAGAAGGAGTGGTACTCCATAAATAGAAGGATGTGGGAAGGAGGGAAGAGAATTTTCGAAAATTCAATTAAAAGATTTTGAAAACATTTTGAAAATTTGATTGATAATTTTCGAAAATTAAAAGTGAAAAAGAGATCAAGTGATTTTTGAAAAAGATTTTGAAATTAGAAATTAAAAAGATTTGATTGAAAACTATTTTGAAAGAGATGTGGTTAAAAAGATTTAATTGAAAAGTTATGGTTTTAAAAAGATGTGATTGAGAAGATATGGTTTGAAAACAATTTTAAAAGATATGATTTGAAAACAATTTTAAAAAAAGATTTGATTTTAAAATAAATGACTTGCCTAACAAGAAAAGATATGATTCAAAACATTAAACCTTTCTCAACAGAAAAGGCAACAAATTTGAGATGTTCAATCAAATCATTAATTGTTAGTAAGTATCTTTGAAAAAGGAAAGAAATTGATTTTGAAAACATTTGATTGAAAAGATATGATTTGAAAAAGATTTGATTTTGGAAAACTTTGAAAACTTGAAAAAAAATTGATTTTGAAAACAGAATCTTCCCCCTAGCACCATCCTGGCGTTAAACGCCCAGAATGGTATACATTCTGGCGTTTAACGCCCAAAATGCTACCTCTTTGGGCGTTAAACGCCCAACCAGGTGCCCTGGCTGGCGTTTAAACGCCAGTCTGCCTTCTTCACTGGGCATTTTTGAATGCTCAGCTTTTTCTGTATAATTCCTCTGCAGTATGTTCTGAATCTTCAATTCTTTGTATCATTGACTTGAAAAGACACAAATTAAAAATATTTTTGGATTTTAATAATCAAAATGCAAAAGGAATCAATTAACAATGCATGCAAGACACCAAACTTAGCAGTTTGTATACTACTGACACTAACAATATGAGAATGCATATGAGACACACAAAATGCTTCAAGTCAATAGAATTCAAAGATTAGAACACAAAAATCATCAAGAATTACTTGAGGATCCTTAAGACACATGAATGAATGCATGCAATTGACACCAAACTTAAGATGAGACACTAGACTTAAGCAGGAAACATCAAATATTTTTGGTTTTTATGATTTTGTAAATTTTTTTGTGTTTTTCGAAAATTAAGTGGGAAAAGGTATCAAAATCCTTGATGAGAATTCCAGGAATCAGTGCAATGCTAGTCTAAGACTCCGGTCCAGGAATTAGACATGGCTTCACAGCCAGCCAAGCTTTCAAGGAAAGCTTCGGTCCAAAACACTAGACATGACCAAAGGTCAGCCAAATCTTAGCAGATCACTGCTCCAAGGGCAAAATTGATGAGAATCAACAAGCTCTTGTGGTGATAAGTTGAAACCTCGGTCCAATCAGATTAGACATGGCTTCTCAGCCAGCCAGATTTCAACAAATCATCATGAAACTCTAGAATTCATCTTCAAGAATTTCGAAAAAAATAAATACCTAATCTAAGCAACAAGATGAACCGTCAGTTGTCCAAACTAGAACAATCCCCGGCAACGGCGCCAAAAACTTGGTGCGCGAAATTGTGAACAATACTTTTCACAACTCTCATAATCCCTGGTCATGAACTCCAAAAACTTGGTGGTTCAATTCCATGGCATTACACAACTTCGCACAACTAACCAGCAAGTGCACTGGGTCGTCCAAGTAATACCTTACGTGAGTAAGGGTCGATCCCACGGAGATTGTTAGCATTGAAGCAAGCTATGGTCATCTTGTAAATCTTAGTCAGGCAGACTCAAATGTATATGATGATGAACGAAAATAACATAGAAGATAAAGATAGTGATACTTATGTATATCATTGGTGTAAGAGCTTCAGACAAGCGTATGAAGATGCCTTCCCTTCCGTCTCTCTGCTTTCCTACTGCCTTCATCCAATCCTTTCTTACTCCTTTCCATGGCAAGCTCGTGTAGGGTTTCACTGTTGTCAGCAGCTACCTCCCATCCGCGCAGTGAAAGCTAATGCACGCACTCTGTCACAGTGCTGCCAATCACCGGTTTGGTTCCCTCCCCTACCGGAATAGAATCACTCTTTTGCGTCTGTCACTAACGCCCAGTAGGTTACAGGTTTGAAGCACGTCACAGTCATTCAATCATTGAATCCTACTCAGAATACCACAGACAAGGTTAGACCTTCCGGATTCTCTTGAATGCCGCCATCAGTTCTTGCCTATACCACGAAGACTCTGATCTCACGGAATGGCTGGCTCGTTTGTCAGGCGAGCACTCGGTTGTCAGGCGATCAACCATGCATCATGCAATCAGAAATCCAAGAGATATTCACCAAGCCTCGAATGCTTGTAGAACAAGAATGGTTGTCAGTCACCTTGTTCATAGGTGAGAATGATGATGAGTGTCAATCATCACCTTCATCAAGTTGAAGAACAAGTGATATCTTGGATAAAGAACAAGCGGAATTGAATGGAAGAACAAATAGTAATTGCATTAATACTCGAGGTACAGCAGAGCTCCACACCTTAATCTATGGTGTGTAGAAACTCCACCGTTGAAAATACATAAGAACAAGGTCTAGGCATGGCCGTGAGGCCAGCCCCCAAATGATCTAAGAACTAGATGTCCAAAGATGATCAAAGGATCTAAAAATAATCCAAAGATGAAAATACAATAGTAAAAGGTCCTACTTATAGAAAACTAGTACATAGATGAGTAAATGACATAAAAATCCACTTCCGGGCCCACTTGGTGTGTGTTTGGGCTGAGCGATGAAGAAATTTCGTGTAGAGACTCTCCTTGGAGTTAAACGCCAGCTTTAGTGCCAGTTTGGGCGTTTAACTCCCAATTAGGTGCCAGTTCCGGCGTTTAACGCTGGAATTTCTTGAGGTGACTTTGAACGCCGGTTTGGGCCATCAAATCTTGGGCAAAGTATGGACTATTATATATTGCTGGAAAGCCCAGGATGTCTACTTTCTAATGCCGTTGAGAGCGCGCCAATTGGGCTTCTGTAGCTCCAGAAAATCTACTTCGAGTGCAGGGAGGTCAGAATCCAACAGCATCTGTAGTCCTTTTGAGTCTCTGGATCAGATTTTTGCTCAGGTCCCTCAATTTCAGCCAGAAAATACCTGAAATCACAGAAAAACACACAAACTCATAGTAAAGTCCAGAAAAGTGAATTTTAACTAAAAACTAATAAAAAATATACTAAGAACTCAACTAAAACTACTAAAAACATACTAAAAACAATGCCAAAAAGCATACAAATTATCCGCTCATCAGTTTCTTTGCCATGGTTGTTGGTTTTGGTTATGGTTGTCTCCCCATCTGAGGTTGGGATGGTTCTTCCAAGATGGATTGTAGGTATCACCATAAACTTCATTTGTTCCAGGATTTTGGTTGTGCATGTATTGGACTTGCTCTTGTTGTTGCTCTTCTTGAGTTTCTTCACTTTGCACCCAAGTGGTTGGAGGTTGGCTTGTGGTGCTCACTGCTGCCACTTGCAAGCCATCAATTCTCTTAGCCATTTGCTCAAATTGTTGTTGAATCTGCTGCTGCATCATCTTGTTCTGAGCTAGAATTGAATCAACTCCTTCCAACTCCATGACTCCTCTTCTCTGTGATGGTTGGCGTTGTCTTTGATGAGCAAAGAAATATTGGTTGTTGGCCACCATATCAATGAGATTTTGAGCTTCCTCTGTGGTCTTCATGAGTTGTAGAGAGCCTCCGGCAGAGTGATCAAGAGCTTCTTGAGCTTTAAGAGTGAGTCCTTCATAAAAGTTCTGTAACTTGTCCCACTCAGTGAACATCTCTGGTGGACATTTCCTCAATAGAGCCTTATATCTCTCCCATGCTTCATATAAGCTCTCGGCCTCCATTTGAGTGAATGTTTGAACCTCTGTCTTCAACCTTAGGACTCTTTGAGGTGGATAGAATTTGGCAAGGAACTTGCTCACCAAGTCATCCCAAGTGTTGATGCTTTCTTTTGAAAAGGTCTCTAGCCATTGAGTTGCTTTATCCCTGAGAGAGAATGGGAAGAGTAGCAACTTGTAGCTATCAGGGGGCACACCATTTGTTTTCACTGTGTCACAAATTCTCAAGAAAGTAGACAAATGTTGGTTTGGATCCTCCAAAGGCCCTCCTCCAAAAGAACAATTGTTTTGCACCAGAGTGATGAGTTGTGGCTTGAGTTCAAAGTTGTTTGCATTGACATTGGGAGGAAGAATGCTACTCCCACAATGCTTGGCATTTGCAAATGTGTATGAAGCCAAGACTCTTCTCTGTTGGTGATTATTGTTGGCTCCTTCTCCTGGTTGATTGGTATCTCCTTCCATGTCTTGGAATTCCTCCTCAGATTCTTCTTCTCCAACAATGTTCTTCCCTCTTTCGGCTCTTCTTATTCTCCGAAGAGTCCTTTGATCAATTTCAGAGATGATAGGAGAAGATCTTCCTATACCTGACATGCAAACACACAACAGTAAACACACAAACCCAGAAATACAATGGAACTTCAATCTGTAGCTAGAATGAAGGTTTAGTTAGTTTAAACAAAAGTTCAAACAGTTAGTGGGTTAGTAAGAGTTAGAATAACAGAAAAGAAAAAGTGCTTAATCTAGACCTCCACTTCACTTAATCATTGTCAATCTATTTCAATCCCCGGCAACGGCGCCAAAAACTTGATGTGTGGAAAACGATCCAACACAAAACTCACCGGCAAGTGTACCGGGTCGCATCAAGTAATAATAACTCACATGAGTGAGGTCGATCCCACAGGGATTGAAGGATTGAGCAATTTTAGTTTAGTGGGTGATTTAGTCAAGCGAATCAAGTTTTGATTGAGTGATTTGTGTTTAACAAGAATTAAATGACAGTAAATGTAAAGGGGGAAGGGAAAAGTGCAGTAAATTGAAGAACAGAATTGTAAAATTGCAGAATCTTAAAGAGCAAGAGAGTAAATGACTGAAACTTAAAGTTCAAGAAACTTAAATTGCAGTAACTTAAATGGCAAGAAAGGTAAATGGCTTGAATATAAAAGGGAATTGAGGAATGGGATTGCAAGATCTAAACAAAGAAGAAGTAAATTGCAGCAATTGATTGAGCAGAATTTAAATCAGAAGCAAATATCATTCAAACAGAAAGAAAATAAAATGCAGCTAAGGTTCACAGAAGAACCAAGAGTGAATTATGATCTCAGGATCCCAAGGGCTTAGGTAGCAGAGCCTAAAACCCAATTTCCTTCCCAGATCTGAATTAACTAAGTAATTGACAGAAAATTAAAGAAGAAACAATAGAAGAACAGAAATAGAATTGAATTATGCAGAAAACAAAGTGAAAAGAGTTTGAATGGGAATTGGGACAGAATTTCCCCAATTTCACACACCCAAAACTCAAAAACAGAAGAGTAGAATTGCCCAAGTAAGAATGAGGAAGGAGATCAGTCAATTCTCCCTTAATCCTCTTAGTGCTCGGTCAATTCTCTCAAGAACAATTGCAAGAGAGCCAAAGCTCCAAAGGAAGGTGAAAGTAAAAATTCAAAAGCCAAGGTAAAAGTAAAAATTCAAAAGTGAGCATAAAGGTCCTAATTACATCAAACTAACTCCTATTTATACACTTTCTATTCTTGGATTTTGGGATTTGGATGGGCTTTTGATTTGGTGAAGAAATGAATTAAAATGGGATTTTAGTTTGAATTTTCGGCCCATGAAAATCACACCCAGGAGGCTGCCCTGCCCTTGTGGAGGGCAGGGCAGAAATTTGGTGCATGGTGCATGAGGTTGGTGCAGCCTTGGTGCGTGTTGATGCAGCGTGGTGCGAGTCTGGCGCGAGTTGGTGCGGCCAGATGCTGCCCTGCCCGCGCCAAGGGCAGGGCAGAAAAGTTGATGCGCCAGATTTGAGGAGTGCGCGCGTTGGTGCTGCCAGATGCTGTCCTGCCCGCGCCAAGGGCAGGGCAGGAAAGCTTTGGTGCGCCAGGGGAGTAGCGTTGCGCGCCAGATGCTGCCAGGGAAGGAAATTGGTGCGCCAAATTTGTTGCTTGTTGCGCCAAGTTCTTGTGCCATCCAAATGCTGCCCTGCCCGCACCAAGGGCAGGGCAGAGTTGCCATATTGCACGCCCGAGTTCGAGTCACGGAGGAGGCAAACACGCTACATTTTTTCTTGGCTTCTTGGCACGGCACTCATCTTTAAGTCTTGGCTTCCTCATGGTTCCTTGTTCGAACCTTGTAGCATGCATGGGTGATATTTTCCTTTGAATTTCTTTCCTTATGGAGCCCGATTCTGCCCTCCACAAGGGCAGGGCAGAGTTTGCTTTCTCTTGGTCCCAAGGCACCATTTTGTGCTCTGCCCTTGTAGTGGGCAGGGCAGAGTTGCCTATTCTTGTTTGGTTCTCTATGTTGCTTTCCTAGAGGGCAGTCTGCCCTTGTGGAGGGCAATGTTGCTTCCCCATTGCAATGCGGCACGCTTCTCTCCTCTTTGGCCACGCTTTCCTTTTCTTGTGTTACGCTTCTTAGGCCACGCTTTTCATTTTCTTTTCTTTTCTTCACCTACAATAAACCAAAACAACCACTCAAAGTATCACTAAATTCAAGAGGCTTATAAATCAATTAAAATGCAATTAAAATTAGCTTAAACCTCATGATTTAACATTAATTTCATAGTGGTTGCTTGATTTAGAGAAGTTATGCATTTTCACTCCAAATCACTTACTTAGGATGCAAGAAAGTGCATAAATGCTAACAAAACAAGTGAAATTAGCTTGAAAAATGGGTATATGATGACTTGTCATTAGTGGACACTAAAATTGAGGGAGAAAACTGCCCCGAAATGTGCACAAATGAACATGGTGTCAACCTGCAATGAAGCCAGCTGACCTCTGCACCTTCGATGGAGTATAACTCGAGCTGTGAAGCTCCAAACTATGCGCTCCCAATGGCATTGGAAATTAGACATTCAGGGATTTCCAACAATATATAATAGTATGGGGTGGACAAGGCGTTTGAGCCTCCAGAATCTGGCATTTTTGACCACGTTTGAGGCAAACGTCGCCTCAAACGTTGCACACCAAAGCCAGCGACCCTGTCCCCTTCAAAGGAGCATAACTTGAGTTGTAGATGTCCAATTGAGGTGATTCTAATTGGGTTAGAAAGCTGACATTTAGAGATTTCCAACCACATATAATAGTCTATAGTGGACATGAAATTGGCAACGTTGACAAGCGGACAAAGTAGCATCCCAAGACTTGATGTGCAACAAGTGTCAACATTGGAGTTCACATTTGCGCCAACGTTTGCCTCAAACTTGAGGTCAAACGTTGGCCATATTTCAGCAAGGAAAACCAACCCCTGAAGCTCACCACGCCTGCCCCAGCGTTTGCCTCAAACTTGAGGTCAAACGCTGGCCAAAGAATGCCTTGGAGGAGATCACGTTTGACCTCAAACGTGAACCCAAACGTGAATGACAGCAAAATGGCCGTTCTGCATAATGCCTTCACGAAAACGTTTGAGTCAACGTTTACCTCAAACGTTGACTCAAACGTCAATGTTCCAAAGTCCAAATTGCAAGCGGATTTCTTCTCAAGACCAAGAGCAACCCATCCGGATCCATCTTCAACCCAATTCCACTCCAAAGCAAGCAAAGCCCACATGACTCAAAGGCATACAGAGAAGCTAGATTAGGAATTTTATTTTATAAATATTGTTTTGATTTTTCATTTTCATTTTGTAAAAGCCTATATAAAGGCATTGGTTTCATTTCACTAAGGAGGCTGGCTCCACTAGGGAGCATTAGGATTAGAGAGCTCTCTCTTTTAGCTTTCATTTTTGTTTTGAATCTTGGGTGGAGAATTGAAGGAATTCTGTTTCATTCTCCCTTTGAGATTTCTCTTTGTTTTGCGTTGCTGCATAATTCTAAGAAATTGAGGATTGAATTTGAGTTTTCATTTGCTACTTCCATTCTTCTTTCTTCTGCAAATTGTTCTCTATTGGATCAAGGAAGGACTTGAGATCTAGTCTTGTTTCTAGTCTCATTGAGCCCCTGAGATCTTCCATTTCTCATTGAAATTTTGAAATTGAGCCAAGCTGCTCTCTGTTTTGATTTTAAAGTGATTTTTCAAATCTGTTTGAATCTGCTGCATCTTTTACTTCTCTGTTTGATTGTTATTTACACTTCCGTGTTTGATTTCATGAATCCCAGCACCCAATTTCCTTTATTCTTCCTGAAATTTAAATTTCCAGTTGCTTGATCTATTGCTTTCTTTAATTTTCAGCACCCACTCCCATTTACATTTCATGCACTTTACCGTCCTTGTCATTTAAGATTTTTCCAATTTACATTCCTTGCTCTTTACGTTTCTTGTCATTTACTTTCTGCACTTTAATTTTCCTTGCTATTTACTTTCTGTTGGTTACACTTCACACAATTCACTCAATGTTAGCTTGACTAAACTAATCACCCACTAAAGTTGCTTGATCCATCAATCCCTGTGGGATTGACCTCACTCTAAGTGAGTTATTACTACTTGATGCGACTCGGTATACTTCCCGGTTAGATTTGTGTGTTTGGAAATTCGTTTTTCCACAAAAACACCCATCAATGCCCCTTGCTTAGAGTGCCTCTCCCCAGCAAGCTTTCTTTTGTTGTTAGCTTGAGTAGACTCGCTTGTTGGGGTAGGGGAGTGATGGCTTTTGGTTGACCTTTTCTTCTTCATGGATATTGTCCTTCTTTTTTTGGTCACCATCCTCTTTTTGGTGCTTTTGTTGATTGCCTTCACCACCTTAATTTCAGTACTTGGGTGTTGTATGATGGTTGGAGCATCCTCTTCATCAAGAGCTTCTTGAATTGGTGGTTCAATGAACTCACCCTTTATGCAACTCTCTATTTTATTGGAGTAGTGTGGACTCCCTTGATTGACTTTCTCCCTTTCTTCTACATGATGTTGCATTGAGTCTTTTGGGAGTGAGTGTGCATGTTCCTTTGTCACCATTAGTAACCTCTGTGGATATGGAGCCTTAGGTTTATATACTCTCATAACCTCATCCTTCTTCATAGAAATCTCACTTGGTATGGGTGCCTCTTTTTTTTATTCTTCTGATTCCTCCCTTGGATTTGCCATGGTACCACTAAAAGAATTGTAGGTAGTGAATTGCTTTGATAGATATCCAACTTGTGCCTCAAGTTTATTAATGGCAACCTCCCAGTTCTGGATAATGGATTTTACTTCCTCTTGGAAAGTCTTTGTGTCTTTAGATTCTTCCAAGAGCATTGCCAGTAGGTTCTCTATCCTTGATAGCTTATCCTCGAGGGGAGGGTGTGCAACTGGGTTGGAATTTGGAGGTTGAGAGTGTCTATTTTGTGAATGGAATTTGTTGTTTTGTGGTTGTAAGTTTTGAGAGTGGTATGACTCTTTTGGGTAATGATATGGGTTTTGTGGACTGTGAGAAGAATTTTGTGTGTAATGGAATGAATTGTGTGAGTGGTGAGATGAATTATATGGATGTGGGAAGGAATTTTGTGTTGAGGCATATCCAAGTGGAGAAAGGGTTTTGATGCGAGAAGCTAGGAGGTGATCTTGAATAATTAAAGGATGATGGCTCTTGATGAATGGGCTGTGAATAAGTGAAATTTCTTTGGTTTTGATCTTCCTAGGCACAGCTTGAGTAGTGATCAAAGTCATCAAAATATGGACCATTTTGTGACCCTGAAAAGCACCCCATTTCATGTTCTTGATATTCCCAACCACCATTATCATAATAACATGAATTATTTTGTGGTGGTGAGAAGTATCCCATGTAACTTGATTGACCAAAAGATGATCTATACTCCATTTTTCTTCAAAATACTCTGTATCAAACAACAATCACCAAGATAAAAGAGATTGGAACTCCCCTTGTCACAGATGAGGAAGTTCCCAGTGAGGCAATATCACAAACAATTAGTTAGCAAAAGAAAATAAAGAAACAAAAGAAAACAAAGACAAAAGAAAAGTGTCTAGTCTAGTAAATCAATCAACCAGTAGTTTGTTAATCACAATTAATCCCCGGCAACGACGTCATAAACTTGATGCACAGAAACTTGTCTCTCAACAAATTTCCCTTCGGCAAGTATACTGAATTGTCGTCAAGTAAAAACTCACAATAGAGTGAGGTCAAATCCCACAGGGATTAACGGATTAAGCAATCAATGGTTAATTGATTATCCTAGTTAGACGAATCATATTGGAGTGATAAGTAACAAGGAAGTGTAAATGGCATAAAAGTAAAGAAAGCAATAAAGTGCAGAAAAGTAAAATGGCAAGAAAAGTAAATGTAAGAACTAAAAATAAAATGAAGATTGGGATCAAGAGATATTGCAATCCTCCGGATCAAGTTCATTCTCATCTCTTCCTCAATCAATGCATTCATTGATCTCCATGGTAATCTTAAGTGATTGGATCCCAATTCCTTGGCAATTCAATCTCTCTAAGCTTAAACAATTTTCCAATTCCTTGATTTAATTGCTCATGGGAAGAGATGAAGTTTGGTCACTGATTATATCACACATATTCATAGGTCAAAGTATTGGGAGGATTACATGTCACTATATCCGCCCAACTCCCAACCTAATCCAATGTGAGAGAGCATTTCTAGCATGATCTCCTCATCCCTTTTCCAAGGCTCAGAGGAGATCCAATTATGGAGAGTTTCTTTTCCAAGACAACTAACCAATTGAATTAAGATCGAAAGCTCTCTAGTAAAATCAAGAGAAAAGAAAGAAGAAGAAGAATAAGAACTACAATTGATCCATTGAATCACAATAGAGCTCTCTAACCCAATGAAAAGAGTTAGTTGATCATTGCTCTACCAAAAAAGAAAATAAAGAAAGTGCAGAAAAATAAAGATGAAGATTAAAACTAACATTGAAACTTCCAAATTCATAAATGAAAAGTACAAAGAAAAGAAAGAGAAGGAAAAGTGTGTGAGGGGAGGGAGTCCGAAGACCCCTCTTCAATCCCTTGGATTCAGTGTTCCAGTCTCCTCGTCCAGCCTTCTTTCAAAGTAAAAACTAAGGCCTTTATATAGGCTCTCCTAAATTACAAAATGAAATTAAAAGCAAATTACAATTAAATGAAAAGTCCTACTCTAGATGCTTCTTGTGGCCTTTGATTGGTTGACACTTGTGGGCTTGCTTCCTTGAGGTTGGGTGGTCCTTGAAGATAAGTGAATAAAGTTGAGGTCCAGGTGCTTAGCATTAATGCTGCCGTTAGCCACACTAACGCTACAAGTGTGGCGTTAGTGCTAAAGTTATTGTGGCTAACGTTGCACTTGCTACCCAGTTGTTGTTTTGGGGGCTTAAAAGATGCCTCTTGTTTATGCTCCAATTTCATGCCCACTATAGACTATTATATATCTTTGGAAAGCTCTCAATGTCAGCTTTCTAACACAAACGTGGGTCTTCCTTTGCTTCGTAAACGTTAGTGGAGATCACCTTTTCCACTAATGTTGGCATCTCCCTTTCCTTCCACGTTAGTTCCCACGTTAATGTAACTAACGTGGAAGCTAACGTGGGTCTTCTTGCTTCGCAAACGTTAGTGGCACTCACTTTTACCACTAACGTTCCATGCTCTCCTTCTTCAAAGTTAATGCCATTAACTTTCTCATTAACGTTGGGGCTTCTCTTTTCTTCCATGTTAATGGCCACGTTAGTGGCACTAACGTAGCCACTAACGTGGCTCTTCTCTGCTTCTTGTTACCTGAAATCAATCAAACAAAGTGCATTAAAGTCTTGCTCTTAATCATGGGATCATGCATCATCCAATTTATCATTCAATTCATGCATAATTCTCATGAAATCATTCAAAATTCACAATATTTGCTTGAATCATGGTATGATTGCATTTTCAACCAAATACTTACTTATTTCCTAAGAAAATGCATGAAGCCAACCTAAAGCATACAAAAAATGGCTAGTAAAACTAGCCAAGATGCCCTGGCATCACATCCCGACATACTGGAGCTTTCAGGCTGGGGCCAATGCTTTCACTAAGGTGACTTATAAGGGTCTGACCTCTCACAATAAAAAGGTTACCGACGTACTATTGGCTATCTTTCGAAAGAATAATGTTAACCCCCATCTTCTTATGGGTGACCGTGATATGGGTATGGGCTATATAAGTGAGTGGTCGACTAGTCGTATGCTCCCGGTTGTTAATGCTCCTTGCTTAGTTGTTCTTTATACCAACTAACGAGCTTTTATATGTTGTTTCTATGTCAATGGCTGGCGAGCAGGTTGGACTTGACACCTTATTTCAAACGTTTCTTGTTGGGGGCAGCGACGACAGCTCTGCCACTTACACCAACAAATCGTCGCACTCCCCTGCTGCTGAAGCACAATCCCAACCTACCCAAGAGGAAGTGGTTAGTACCAACACCTGTCCGATACCCCGATCAGTGGTCAAAAAGGAGGGTGGAGGGCCCGAGGTTGTCGTTCTTGACAACCCGAGGAAAAGGAAACCGACCTCGAGCCCTGAGGGAGCCCTCATCGTAATGGAAAAGAAATTCGATGCTGGGAATTTTATCGACTCCCAACTCCTACCTGCACGGAGAACTTTTTTCATGGTGGAGATCTTGCCTCCCAGGCCAAGTGGGTGTATCGTACCTTGCTCTGGGTAGCCGCCATCGCAAGGAAAGCGGAACTTTTTTTGGCGGGGGCTCAGACTTTGGAGAATAAGCTTCAGTCGGCCGTCAATGCTAATGAGAAGTATAAACTCAAGGTGAAGTTACTGTAGACACATGTGGCTGCCTCTGAGGAAAAGGTGAAGACTTCCAACGCGACGGTCGCGCGACTTACTGAGCGAGAACTTACTTTAGAGGGTCAGCTTGGCGTCGCTCAAGGTCGGGTGAAGGAGCTGGAAAAAGAGCGTGACGATGCTGTCTCGTCGGCAAATGCAGCTAAGGCCGAGGTTGCCGATCTGAAGAAAAAGAAAAAGGAGATAATGAAACATGGTCACAATGCCATCAAGGCTACCGAAGAGGCGATTAAGGCTCAGGTGAAGTTGCTGGCTCCCAACTTTAATGTCTCGGTGGTCAGCGCCTTCAAGACCATTAAGGATGGCAAGATCGTTTATCTCCCAAAGAGGTAAAGACTTGTGCCTTTGTAATTTTCTTTTGCCGCTTGTGGCTGTGGCGTATACTTTTGAACTAGTAGCTCGTGGTTTTTTTGTAAAACAATTTATCGCTTCATTGTGTAATTGCCAACAAACGAAGCCGGATAGTGGCTTTACTTTCTAAGTACTTTTATGGCAACATTTTCGTAGCCGTTTTAGTATAGTACTTCACGATTTTAGTATAGCGCAATCTTATTAAATCGACAGGTTGTTAGTAACCGTATAATGCCTCAAAGGCAGTAAGTCAGTAAAAAAAAGAACGATAGACATTCGTCGGGGGAAATTAAAGTATATTAAACTCACGGACTAAACAAACAGGTAAGTACATAATAACAAACGCGAATATGGTGCACGAAATTGTGATCTCTACTTTTCACAACTCAAATAATCCCCGGTAATGAATCCAAAAACTTGGTGCTCAATACCATGGTATAAACATAATTTCACAACTTCGCACAACTAACCAGCAAGTGCACTGGGTCGTCCAAGTAATAAACCTTACGCGAGTAAGGGTCGATCCCACATAGATTGTTGGTATGAAGCAAGCTATGGTCACCTTGTAAATCTCAGTCAGGCAGATTCAAATGGTTATGAATGATATATGAATAAAGCATAAAGATAGAGATACTTATGTAATTTATTGGTGAGAATTTCAGATAAGCGAATGGAGATGCTTTGTCCCTTCCGTCTCTCTGCTTTCCTACTGTCTTCATCCAATCCTTCTTACTCCTTTCCATGGCAAGCTGTATGTTGGGCATCACCATTGTCAGTGGCTACAGTTCCGTCCTCTCAGTGAAAATGTTCAACGCACCCTGTCACGGCACGGCTAATCATCTGTCGGTTCTCAATCAGGTTGGAATAGAATCCATTGATTCTTTTGCGTCTGTCACTAACGCCCAGCCTTCAGGAGTTTGAAGCTCGTCACAGTCATTTAATACATTGAATCCTACTCAGAATACCACAGACAAGGTTTAGACCTTCCGGATTCTCTTGAATGCCACCATCAATTCTAGCTTATACCACGAATATTCCGATTAAGGAATCCAAGAGATAAACATTCAAGTCTTGTTTGCTTGTAGAACGGAAGTGGTTGTCAGGCACGCGTTCATAAGTGAGAATGATGATGCATGTCACATAATCATCACATTCATCAAGTTCTTGAGTGCGAATGAATATCTTGGAATAAGAACAAGCTGAATTGAATAGAAGAACAATAGTAATTGCATTAATACTCGAGGTACAGCAGAGCTCCACACCTTAATCTATGGTGTGTAGAAACTCCACCGTTGAAAATACATAAGAACAAGGTCTAGGCATGGCCGAATGGCCAGCCTCCCAATGATCTAAGAACTAGACGTCCAAAGATGAAAATACAATAGCAAAAGGTCCTATATGTAGTGAACTAGTAGCCTAGGGTTTACAGAAATGAGTAAATGACATAAAAATCCACTTCCGGGCCCACTTGGTGTGTGCTTGGACTGAGCATTGAAGCATTTTCGTATAGAGACTTTTCTTGGAGTTAAACGCCAGCTTTTGTGCCAGTTTGGGCGTTTAACTCCCACTCTTGTGCCAGTTCCGGCGTTTAACGCCGGGCATTCTTGAGCTGATTTGAAACGCCGGTTTGGGCCATCAAATCTCGAGCAAAGTATAAACTATTATACATTGCTGGAAAGCCAAGGATGTCTACTTTCCAACTCCGTTAAGAGCGCACCAATTGGGCTTCTATAGCTCCAGAAAACCCACTTCGAGTGCAGGGAGGTCAGAATCCAACAGCATCTGCAGTCCTTTTCAGTCTCTGAATCAGATTTTTGCTCAGGTCCCTCAATTTCAGCCAGAAAATACCTGAAATCACAGAAAAACACACAAACTCATAGCGAAGTTCAGAAAAGTGAATTTTAACTAAAAACTAATAAAAATATAATAAAAATTAACTAAAACATACAAAAAACATACTAAAAACAATGCCAAAAATCGTATAAATTATCCGCTCATCACAACACCAAACTTAAATTGTTGCTTGTCCTCAAGCAACTAAAAATCAAATAAGATAAAAAGAAGAGAATATGCAATGAATTCCAAAAACATCTATGAAGATCAGTATTAATTAGATGAGCGGAACTTTTAGCTTTTTGCCTCTGAACAGTGTTGGCATCTCACTCTATCCTTTGAAATTCAGAATGATTGGCTTCTATAGGAACTCAGAATCCAGATAGTGTTATTGATTCTCCTAGTTAAGTATGATGATTCTTGAACACAACTACTTTATGAGTCTTGGCCGTGGCCCAAAGCACTCTGTCTTCCAGTATTACCACCGGATACATACATGCCACAGACACATAATTGGGTGAACCTTTTCAGATTGTGACTCAGCTTTGCTAGAGTCCCCAATTAGAGGTGTCCAGGGTTCTTAAGCACACTCTTTTTGCCTTGGATCACAACTTTATTTCTTTCTTTTTCTTTCCTTTTTCTCTTTCTCCCTTTTTTTTCGTTTTTTCTCTTTTTTTTTCTTTTTTTTGAATATTCACTGCTTTTTCTTGCTTCAAGAATCATTTTTATGATTTTTCAAATCCTCAGTAACATGTCTCCTTTTTCATCATTCTTTCAAGAGCCAACCATTCATGAATAACAAATTCAAAAGACATATGCACTATTTAAGCATACATTCAGGAAACAAAAGTATTGCCACCACATCAAAATAATTAATCTGTTATAAAATTCAAAATTCATGTAATTCTTCTCTTTTTCAATTTAGAACATTTTTCATTTAAGAGAGGTGATGGATTCATAGGACATTCATAACTTTAAGGCATATACACTAAGACACTAATTATCACAAGACACAAACATAGATAAGCATAAGCATGATTTTTTCGAAAAACAGGAAAATGAAGGACAAGGAGATTAAAGAACGGGTCCACCTTAGTGATGGCGGCTTGTTCTTCCTCTTGAAGGTCTTATGGAGTGCTTGAGCTCCTCAATGTCTCTTCCTTGCCTTTGTTGCTCCTCTCTCATGATTCTTTGATCTTCTCTAATTTCATGGAGGATGATGGAATGTTCTTGGTGCTCCACCCTTAGTTGTCCCATGTTGGAACTCAATTCTCCTAGGGAGGTGTTGATTTGCTCCCAATAGTTTTGTGGAGGAAAGTGCATCCCTTGAGGCATCTTAGGGATTTCATGATGAGTGGGATCTCTTGTTTGCTCCATCCTTTTCTTAGTGATGGGCTTGTCCTCATCAATGGGGACGTCTCCCTCTATGTCAACTCCAACTGAATAACAGAGGTGACAAATGAGATGAGGAAAGGCTAACCTTGCCAAGGTAGAGGACTTGTCCGCCACCTTATAAAGTTTTTGGGCTATAACCTCATGAACTTCTACTTCTTCTCCAATCATGATGATATGAATCATGATGGCTCGGTCTAGAGTAACTTCAGACCGGTTGCTAGTGGGAATGATTGAGCGTTGGATAAACTCCAACCATCCCCTAGCTACGGGCTTGAGGTCATGCCTTCTCAATTGAACCGGCTTCCCTCTTGAATCTCTCTTCCATTGGGCACCCTCTTCACAAATGACTGTGAGAACTTGGTCCAAACTTTGATCAAAGTTGACCCTTCTAGTGTAAGGGTGTTCATCTCCTTACATCATGGGCAAGTTGAATGCCAACCTTACATTTTCCGGACTAAAATCTAAGTATTTCCCCCGAACCATTGTAAGCCAATTCTTTGGGTCCGGGTTCACACTTTGATCATGGTTCTTGGTGATACATGCATTGGCATAGAACTCTTGAACCATTAAGATTCCGACTTGTTGAATAGGGTTGGTAAGAACTTCCCAACCTCTTCTTTGAATCTCATGTCGGATCTCCGGATATTCACTCTTTTTGAGTTTGAAAAGGGACCTCGGGGATCACCTTCTTCAAGGCCACAACTTCATAGAAATGGTCTTGATGCACTCTTGAGATGGATCTCTCCATCTCCCATGACTCGGAGGTGGAAGCTTTTGCCTTCCCTTTCCTCTTTCTAGAGGTTTCTCTGGCCTTGGATGCCATAAATGGTTATGGAAAAACAAAAAGCAATGCTTTTACCACACCAAACTTAAAAGGTTTGCTCGTCCTCGAGCAAAAGAAGAAAGAAGAGAGTAGAAGAAGAAGAAATAGGGGAGATGGAGGTGGCTTTGTGGTTCGGCCAAAGGGGGAGAAGTAGTATTTAGGGTGTGTGAAAATGAGGGAGTGAAGATGGGTTTATATAGGGGTGGAGAGAGGGGTAGGTTTCGGCTATGGGAGGGTGGGTTTAGGAGGGAAAATGGTTTGAATTTGAATGGTGAGGTATGTGGGGTTTTATGAAGGATGGATGTGAGTGGTGAAGAGAAAGATGGGATTTGATAGGTGAAGGGTTTTTGGGGAAGAGGTGTTGAGGTGATTGGAGAATGGGTGAAGAAGAGAGAGAATGGTGGGGTAGGTGGGGATCCTGTGGGGTCCACAGATCCTGAGGTGTCAAGAAAAAGTCATCCCTGCACTAGGTGGCGAGCAAAATTGCTCTCTGTGCCAATTATGGCGTTAAACGCCGGGCTGGTGCCCATTTCTGGTGTTTAACACCAACTTCTTACCCTTTCCTGGCGTTTAACGCCAGTCTGGTGCCCCTTTCTGGCGTTAAACGCCCAGAATGGTGCCAGAATGGGCGTTAAACGCCCATTTGCTAGCTTCACTGGCGTTTAAACGCCAGCAAGTTCTCCTCTAGGGTGTGCTGTTTTTCTTTCTATTTTTCATTCTGTTTTTGCTTTTTCAATTGATTTTGTGACTTCCCATGATCATCAACCTACAGAAAACATAAAATAACAAAGGAAAATAGATTAAATATAACATTGGGTTACCTCCCAACAAGCGATTCTTTAATGTCAGTAGCTTGACAGAGGGCTCTCATGGAGCCTCACAGATACTCAGAGCAATGTTAGAACCTCCCAACACCAAACTTAGAGTTTGAATGTGGGGGTTCAACACCAAACTTAGAAGTTGGTTGTGGCCTCCCAACACCAAACTTAGAGTTTGACTGTGGGGGCTCTGTTTGACTCTGTTTTGAGAGAAGCTCTTCATGCTTCCTCTCCATGGTGACAGAGGGATATCCTTGAGCCTTAAACACAAAGGATTCTTCATTCACTTGAATGATCAATTCTCCTCTGTCAACATCAATCACAGCCTTTGCTGTGGCTTGGAAGGGTCTGCCAAGGATGATGGATTCATCCATGCACTTCCCAGTCTCTAGGACTATGAAATCAGCAGGGATGTAATGGTCTTCATTCTTCACCAGAAC
Source organism: Arachis stenosperma (assembly GCF_014773155.1). Lineage (NCBI taxonomy): Eukaryota > Viridiplantae > Streptophyta > Magnoliopsida > Fabales > Fabaceae > Arachis > Arachis stenosperma. Next base: position 122,939,795 of record NC_080379.1, read on the forward strand.
ATCCTCTACAAGTCCATAAGCTTGTTTTCTTGAATTGTCTGCCATCTCTAGTGAGATTCTTACAGCTTGCACCTCAAAGATCCTTACCTTCTCCATTACAGAGAGAGGCATGAGGTTTACACTTGACCCTAGGTCACACAGAGCCTTTTTAAAGGTCATGGTACCTATGGTACAAGGTATTGAAAACTTCCCAGGATCTTGTCTCTTTTGAGGTAATTTCTGCTTAGTCAAGTCATCCAGTTCTTTGGTGAGCAAAGGGGGGTTCATCCTCCCAAGTCTCATTACCAAATAACTTGTCATTTAGCTTCATGATTGCTCCAAGGTATTTAGCAACTTGCTCTTCAGTGACATACTCATCCTCTTCAGAGGAAGAATACTCATCAGAGCTCATGAATGGCAGAAGTAAATCCAATGGAATCTCTATGGTCTCAATGTGAGCCTCAGATTTCCATGGTTCCTCATTAGGGAGCTCATTGGAGGCCAGTGGATGTCCATTGAGATCTTCCTCAGTGGCGCTCACTGCCTCTTCATTCTCTCCAAGTTCGGCCATGTTGATGGCCTTACATTCTCCTTTTGGATTCTCTTCTGTATTGCTTGGAAGAGTACTAGGAGGGAGTTCAGTAATTTTCTTGCTCAGCTGTCCCACTTGTGCCAAATTTCTAATGGAGGACCTTGTTTCAGTCATGAAACTTTGAGTGGTTTTGATTAGATCAGAGACCATGGTTGCTAAGTTAGAGTGGCTCTGCTTAGAATTCTCTGTCTGTTGCTGAGAAGATGATGGAAAAGGCTTGCCATTGCTAAGCCTGTTTCTTCCACCATTATTGTTGTTGAAACCTTGTTGAGGTCTCTGTTGATCCTTCCATGAGAGATTTGGATGATTTCTCCATGAAGAATTATAGGTGTTTCCATAGGGTTCTCCCATGTAATTCACCTCTTCCATTGAAGGGTTCTCAGGATCATAAGCTTCTTCTTCAGATGAAGCGTCCTTAGTACTGCCTGGTGCAGCTTGCATTCCAGACAAACTTTGAGAAATCAAATTGACTTGCTGAGTCAATATCTTGTTCTGAGCCAATATGGCATTCAGAGTATCAATCTCAAGAACTCCTTTCTTCTGATTTGTCCCATTGTTCACAGGATTCCTTTCAGAAGTGTACATGAATTGGTTATTTGCAACCATTTCAATTAGTTCTTGAGCTTCTGTAGGCGTCTTCTTCAGATGAAGAGATCCTCCAGCAGAGCTATCCAAAGACATCTTGGACAGTTCAGACAGACCATCATAGAAAATACCCATGATGCTCCATTCAGAAAGCGTGTCAGAGGGACACTTTCTGATTAATTGTTTGTATCTTTCCCAAGCTTCATTGAGGGATTCTCCTTCCTTCTGTCTGAAGGTTTGGACTTCCACTCTAAGCTTACTCAATTTTTGAGGTGGAAAGAACTTTGCCAAGAAGGCATTGACTAGCTTTTCCCAAGAGTTCAGGCTTTCTTTAGGTTGTGAGTCTAACCATATCCTAGCTTTGTCTCTTACAGCAAATGGGAATAGCATAAGTCTGTAGACTTCAGGGTCAACCCCATTAGTCATGACAGTGTCACAGATTTGCAAGAATTCAGCTAAAAACTGATGAGGATCTTCCAATGGAAGTCCATGGAACTTGCAATTCTGTTGCATTAGAGAAATTAATTGAGGCTTAAGCTCAAAGTTATTTGCTCCAATGGTAGGGATAGAGATGCTTCTCCCATAGAAGTCGGGAGTAGGTGCAGTAAAGTCACCTAGCACCTTCCTTGCATTGTTGGCATTGTTGTTGTTTTCGGCTGCCATGGGTTCTTCTTCTTTGAAGATTTCTATTAGGTCCTCTACAGAGAGTTGTGCCTTAGCTTCTCTTAGCTTTCGCTTCAAGGTCCTTTCAGGTTCAGGGTCAGCCTCAACAAGAATGCTTTTGTCTTTGCTCCTGCTCATATGAAAGAGAAGAGAACAAGAAAATATGGAATCCTCTATGTCACAGTATAGAGATTCCTTGAGGTGTCAGAGGAAAAGAAAAATAGAGGGAAGAGGTAGAAATATCGAACTTATCAATGAAAGATGGAGTTCGAATTGTTCCTTAAGGAATAGTGTTAGTCCATAAATAGAAGGATGTGAGAAGAGGGGAAGTAATTTTCGAAAATTAAGTAAAACATTTTAAAAACATTTTAAAAAATATTAATTGATTTTCGAAAACTAAGAGTGGAGAAGAATCAAGTGATTTTTGAAAAAGATTTTGAAATTAGAAATCAAAAAGATATGATTGAAAAGTTTTAGTTTTAAAAAGATGTGATTGAAAATATATAATTTGAAAAACAATTTTAAAAAAGATTTGATTTTGAAAATTAATGACTTGGCTAACAAGAAAAGATATGATTCAAACATTAAACCTTTCTCAACAGAAAAGGCAACATACTTGAAATGTTGAATCAAATCATTAATTGATAGCAAGTATTTTTGAAAATGGAAAGAAATTGATTTTGAAAAAGATTTGATTGAAAAGATATGTTTTGAAAAAGATTTGATTTTGAAAAATTTTGAAAACTTGAAAAAAAATTTGAATTAAAAACAGAATCTTCCCTCTTGTGCCATCCTGGCGTTAAACGCCCAGAATGGTATACATTCTGGCGTTTAACGCCCAAAGCACTACCCTTTTGGGCGTTAAACACCCAGCCAGGCACCCTGGCTGGCGTTTAAATGCCAGTTTGCCTTCCTCATTGGGCGTTTTGAACACCCAGCTTTTTCTGTGTAATTCCTCTGCTGTATGTTCTGAATCTTCAATTCTCTGTATTATTGACTTGAAAAGACACAAATTAAAATTTTTTTTGGATTTTTAATAATGAAGAATAATCAAAATGCAACTAAAATCAAATAAACAATGCATGCAAGACACCAAACTTAGCAATTTGTATACTACTGACACTAACAAAATGAGAAGGCATATGACAAACAACAAAAATACTCAAGATAAGAGAATTTTAAAGATCAGAGCAAGGAGATCATCAAGAACATCTTGAAGATCACTTAAGACACATGAATGAATGCAAGAAGAACAGAAACATGCAATTGACACCAAACTTAACATGGGACAGTAGACTCAACAAGAAACATACAATGTTTTTGGTTTTTATGATTTTGTAATTTTTTTGGATTTTTCAAAAATTAAGTGAAAAAAGAAAACAAGGATATCAAAATTCTTAATGAGAATTCCAGGAATCATGCAATGTTAGTCTAAAGCTTTAGTCTAAAGAAATTAGACATGGCTAGCCAAGCTTCAGCAGGACATTGCATTCAAGAGCTAAATTGATGAGAATCAATCAGCTTTGGTGATGATAAGAACATCACCTTGAAACACTAGAATTCATTCTTAAGAACTCTGAAGATAAATTCCTAATCTAAGCAACAAGATGAACCGTCAGTTGTCCAAACTCAACAATCCCCGGCAACGGCGCCAAAAACTTGGTGCACGAAATTGTGATCTCTACTTTTCACAACTCAAATAATCCCCGGTAATGAATCCAAAAACTTGGTGCTCAATACCATGGTATAAACATAATTTCACAACTTCGCACAACTAACCAGCAAGTGCACTGGGTCGTCCAAGTAATAAACCTTACGCGAGTGAGGGTCGATCCCACGGAGATTGTTGGTATGAAGCAAGCTATGGTCACCTTGTAAATCTCAGTCAGGCAGATTCAAATGGTTATGAATGATATATGAATAAAGCATAAAGATAGAGATACTTATGTAATTCATTGGTGAGAATTTCAGATAAGCGAATGGAGATGCTTTGTCCCTTCCGTCTCTCTGCTTTCCTACTGTCTTCATCCAATCCTTCTTACTCCTTTCCATGGCAAGCTGTATGTTGGGCATCACCGTTGTCAGTGGCTACAGTCTCGTCCTCTCAGTGAAAATGTTCAACGCACTCTGTCACGGCACGGCTAATCATCTGTCGGTTCTCAATCAGGTTGGAATAGAATCCATTGATTCTTTTGCGTCTGTCACTAACGCCCAGCCTTCAGGAGTTTGAAGCTCGTCACAGTCATTCAATCATTGAATCCTACTCAGAATACCAAAGACAAGGTTTAGACCTTCCAGATTCTCTTGAATGCCGCCATCAATTCTAGCTTATTCCACGAAGATTCCGATTAAGGAATCCAAGAGATAAATATTCAAGCCTTGTTTGCTTGTAGAACGGAAGTGGTTGTCAGGCACGCGTTCATAAGTGAGAATGATGATGAGCGTCACATAATCATTACATTCATCAAGTTCTTGAGTGCGAATGAATATCTTGGAATAAGAACAAGCTGAATTGAATAGAAGAACAATAGTAATTGCATTAATACTCGAGGTACAGCACAGCTCCACACCTTAATCTATGGTGTGTAGAAACTCCACCGTTGAAAATACATAAGAACAAGGTCTAGGCATGGCCGAATGGCCAGCCTCCCAATGATCTAAGAACTAGACGTCCAAAGATGAAAATACAATAGCAAAAGGTCCTATATGTAGAGAACTATTAGCCTAGGGATTACAGAAATGAGTAAATGACATAAAAATCCACTTCCGGGCCCACTTGGTACGTGCTTGGGCTGAGCATTGAAGCATTTTCGTGTAGAGACTTTTCTTGGAGTTAAACGCCAGCTTTTGTGCCAGTTTGGGCGTTTAACTCCCATTCTTGTGCCAATTCCGGCGTTTAACGCCGGGCATTCTTGAGCTGATTTGGAACGCCGGTTTGGGCCATCAAATCTCGGGCAAAGTATGAACAATTATACATTGCTGGAAAGCCCAGGATGTCTACTTTCCAACGCCGTTGAGAGCGCGCCAATTGGGCTTCTGTAGCTCCAGAAAATCCACTTCGAGTGCAGGAAGGTTAGAATCCAACAGCATCTGCAGTCCTTTTCAGTCTCTGAATCAGATTTTTGCTCAGGTCCCTCAATTTCAGCCAGAAAATACCTGAAATCACAGAAAAACACACAAAATCATAGTAAAGTCCAGAAAAGTGAATTTTAACTAAAAACTAATAAAAATATAATAAAAACTAACTAAAACATACTAAAAACAATGCCAAAAAGCGTATAAATTATCCGCTCATCAGAATATCAACAAGTGAATGAGTGACCATGAAACTAATGAAAAGTAACCGGTAGCAAATGAACATAAATATTAACAAGGGAGCATGAAACGGGTGTTACTAAGTCGGGGTGTCATCTGACTTTCGGGCCTATTGAGGCTTCTAAGAGTAGAACCTCATTAAATTCCCCGCGTTCCATGTTCTAGGTACCTCTTTCCCGTCAAGTCGCTCCAGCCTATATGCTCCGCTGCCAACCACTCCCGTTACCCTGTACAGACCACATCGTAAAACCAAATCGTTTGGCTTGAAATTCCTTTTCAACACCTTGGTGTTGTATCTCAAGGCTATCATTTGTTTCAACGCTGCTTCCGACAAGTGTGCCATCTCCCTGGTTTCATCGATCAGATCTTTTTCCATTGCTTCTTCTACCCCACCAAGGAGTAGCCAGGGGCTTGGCTCTCCTATCTCCACGGGTATTACCGCGTCAACTCCATAGGTGAGCCAGTACGGCGTCTTGCCGGAGGAGGATTGTGGCATTGTACGATAGGACCATAGAATCGATGCTAGCTTGTCCGCCCAGGCTCCCTTCCTCTGGTCGAGTCATTTCTTAAGACCTTGGAAGATGACCTTGTTTGCCACTTCAACTTGGCCGTTGGTCTGAGGGTGCTCGACAGACAAGAACTTCTGCTTTATCCCCAAGCCGGCATGGAACTCTCCGAACTTCTTGTCGGCAAACTGTGTCCCGTTTATGATATCACGACTTCTTGGACTCCGAACCTGGCAATTACCTGCCTCCATAAGAACTACTGGCAGTTTGCTGAGGATATGCTGGCTAATGGCTCGGTTTCCACCCACTTGGTGTAATAGTCAACGGCAACAATTAGGTATTTGACCTGTCTAGGCCCAACAGGAAAGGGTCCCAATAGGTCGGTCCCCACTAAGAGAAGGGTCGGGAGGCCATTAGTAGATTCAGCTCCACTGCTGGGGCTTTGTAGAAATTGGCATTTTCCTGGCACTTCCTGCACTTCTTTACAAACTTTTGGGAGTCTGACATCATTGAGGGCCAGAAGTAGCCGGCCTTGACAAGTTTCCGGGCTAAGGCCCTCCCTCCGATATGGTGGCCAAAACACCCCTCGTGGACTTCCCTTAACACGTAATCCGTTTGGTCGGGGCGTAGGCATTTCAGCAGACGTTGGTTCAGTTCTCTCTTGAATAGTTGTCCTTAGACTATAACGTATTTGGCCGCCTCTCTCCTTAGCGCCTTCGCGGCCTTGTCGTTACTAGGGAGCTTGCCGTTTACGAGGAAGTCGGTGATTGGATCCATCCATGAGGGGATGTTGGCTGTTTGAGTTAAATGCAAAGTGACCATTGGTTCTTTCACTAAACCATGTATTAGGGATCAGTTCCCTGCTTCAGGCTTCCTGCTCGCAAGTTTTGACAGGAGGTTAACTCGGGTGTTTCTCTCTCTGGGAATGTGTTACACCACGACATCGTCGAATTCTTTGCTTAGCCTTTTGACCCTTTCTAGGTACTTCTGTAATAGGGAATCCCTTGCTTGATATGTCCTATTAATCTGGGAAGTGACGTCCTGGGAGTCAGTGCACACTTCCACTTTGGTTACTCCGACTTCGTTTGCTAAGAGCAACCCCCCAACAAGGGCTTCATATTCTACTTGGTTGTTGGACACCGAAAACTTGAACTTGATGGACTGCTCATATACCATTTCGGTCGGGCTTTCTAAGATTATCACCGCTCCTCTGAACATCTGGTTGGAAGCTCTGTCCACATCGAGATTCCACCGCGTGTTTGGGATTTCGTGAGAATCTCCCATCACTTCCACCAAGAAATCGGCCATTGCCTGGGCCTTGATTGCATGTCTGGGTTCGTACTGCAGGTCGCACTGAGATAACTCGATTGCCCAGGTCATCATCCTTCCCGCCAGGTCGAGCTCCTGCAAGACCTGGCGGATTGCTTGATCAGTTCTGACGATTACTGGTGCACGAAATTGCAATCACACTTTGCAATCCCGCACAACTAACCAGCAAGTGCACTGGGTCGTCCAAGTAATACCTTACGTGAGTAAGGGTCGATCCCACGGAGATTGTCGGCTTGAAGCAAGCTATGGTTACCTTGTAACTCTTAGTCAGGATATCAAAGATTATCAGGATTGATTGTAAAAAGCAAAAGAACATAGAACAGGTACTTGAATTGCAGTGATGGAGAATAGGTTGAGGTTTTGGAGATGCTCTGTCTTCTGAACCTCTGCTTTCCTACTGTCTTCTTCTTCAAACACGCAAGGCTCCTTCCATGGCAAGCTGTATGTAGGGTTTCACCGTTGTCAATGGCTACCTCCCATCCTCTCAGTGGAAATGTTCAACGCACCCTGTCACGGCACGGCTATCCAGCTGCCGGTTCTCGATCATGTCGGAATAGAATCCAGTGATTCTTTTGCGTCTGTCACTAACGCCCCACAATCGCGAGTTTGAAGCTCGTCACAGTCATTCAATCATTGAATCCTACTCAGAATACCACAGACAAGGTTTAGACCTTCCGGATTCTCTTGAATGCCGCCATCAATTCTAGCTTATACCACGAAGATTCTGATTAAGGAATCCAAGAGATATCTACTCAATCTAAGGTAGAATAGAGGTGGTTGTCAGGCACGCGTTCATAGTTGAGAATATGATGAGTGTCACGGATCATCACATTCATCCGAGTTAAGAACAAGTGATATCTTAGAACGGAAGCAAGCATGATTGAATAAGAAACAGTAGTAATTGCATTAATCCATCAAGACACAACAGAGCTCCTCACCCCCAACCATGGGGTTTAGAGACTCATGCTGTAAAAAGGTACAATGAGAAACGTGTAAAGTGTCATGAGGTGCAGATACAATGTCAAAAGATCCTATTAATAGTGAACTAGTAACCTAGAGTTTACAGAAATGAGTAAATGACAGAAAAATCCACTTTCGGGCCCACTTGGTGTGTGCTTGGGCTGAGCATTGAAGCATTTTCGTGTAGAGGCTCTTTCTGGAGTTAAACGCCAGCTTTTATGCCAGTTTGGGCGTTTAACTCCAATTTCTATGCCAGTTCCAGCGTTAAACGCTGGGAATTCTGAAGCTGATTTGCAACGCCAGTTTGGGCCATCAAATCTCGGGCAAAGTATGGACTATTATACATTGCTGGAAAGCCCAGGATGTCTACTTTCCAACGCCGTTGAGAGCGCGCCAATTGGGTGTCTGTAGCTCCAGAAAATATACTTCGAGTGTAGGGAGGTCAGAATCCAACAGCATCTGCAGTCCTTTTCAGCCTCTAAATCAGATTTTTGCTCAGATCCCTTAATTTCAGCCAGAAAATACCTGAAATCACAGAAAAACACACAAACTCATAGTAAAGTCCAGAAAAGTGAGTTTTAACTAAAAACTAATAAAAATATACTAAAAACTAACTAAATCATACTAAAAATATATTAAAAACAATGCCAAAAAGCGTATAAATTATCCGCTCATCACAACACCAAACTTAAATTGTTGCTTGTCCCCAAGCAACTGAAAATCAAAATAGAATAAAAAGAAGATAATATACTATAGACTCCAAAATATCAAAGAAACATAGTTCCAATTAGATGAGCGGGACTAGTAGCTTTTTGCTTCCGGACAGTTTTGGCACCTCGCTTTATCCTTTGAGGTTCAGAATGATTGGCATCCATAGGAACTCAGAATTCAGATAGTGTTATTGATTCTCCTAGTTAAGTATGATGATTCTTGAACACAGCTACTTTATGAGTCTTGGCCGTGGCCCAAAGCACTCTGTCTTCCAGTATTACCACCGGATACATACATGCCACAGACACATAATTGGGTGAACCTTTTCAGATTGTGACTTAGCTTTGCTAGAGTCCCCTATTAGAGGTGTCCAGGGTTCTTAAGCACACTCTTTTTACCTTGGATCACGACTTTAACCGCTCAGTCTCAAGTTTTCACTTGACACATTCACGCCACAAGCACATGGTTAGGGACAGCTTGGTTTAGCCGCTTAGGCCAGGATGTTATTCCTGTAGGCCCTCCTATCCACTGATGCTCAAAGCCTTGGATCACTATTTATTTCTACCCTTGCCTTTTGGTTTAAAGGGCTATTGGCTTTTTCTGCTTGCCTTTTCTTCTTCTCTTTTTTTTTTCTTTTTTTTTTGTATTCACTACTTTTTCTTGCTTCAAGAATCACTTTGATGATTTTTCAGATCCTCAATAACAGTTCTCCTTTTCCATCATTCTTTCAAGAGCCAACAATTTTAACATTCTTAAAACAACAAATTCAAAAGACATATGCACTGTTCAAGCATTCATTCAGAAAACAAAAAGTATTGTCACCACATCAAACTAATTCAACTAGTTTCAGGGATGAATTTGAAACCCTGTACTTCTTGTTCTTTTGTGATTAAAGCATTTTTCATTTAAGAGAGGTGATGGACTCCTAGGACATTCACAGCTTTAAGGCATAGGCACTAAGATACTAATGATCATGTAATAAGACACAAACATAGATAAACATAAGCATAAAAATTCGAAAAATAGAAAATAAAGAACAAGGAGATTAAAGAACGGGTCCACCTTAGTGATGGCGGCTTGTTCTTCCTCTTGAAGATCTTATGGAGTGCTTGAGCTCCTCAATGTCTCTTCCTTGCCTTTGTTGCTCCTCTCTCATGATTCTATGATCTTCTTTAATTTCATGGAGGAGGATGGAATGTTCTTGGTGCTCCACCCTTAGTTGTCCCATGTTGGAACTCAATTCTCCTAGGGAGGTGTTGATTTGCTCCCAATAGTTTGTGGAGGAAAGTGCATCCCTTGAGATGAATCTCTCCATCTCCCATGGCTCGGAGGTGGAAGCTTTTGCCTTCCCTTTCCTCTTTCTAGAGGTTTCTCTGGCCTTAGGTGCCATAAATGGTTATGGAGAAACAAAAAGCAACGCTTTTACCACACCAAACTTAGAAGGTTTGCTCGCCCTCGAGCAAAAGAAGACAGAAGAGAAAGAGTGGTGGTGTAGGTGGGGATCCTGTGGGGTCCACAGATCCTGAGGTGTCAAGGATAATTCATCCCTGCACCAAGTGATGAGCAAAAATGCTCCTACTGCCAATCCTGGCGTTAAACGCCGGGCTGGTGCCCATTTCTGGCATTTAACGCCAGCTTGGTGCCCATTACTGGCGTTTAACGCCAGTCTGGTGCCCCTTTCTGGCGTTAAACGCCCAGAATGGTGCCAGACTGGGCGTTAAACGCCCATTTGCTTCCCTTACTGGCCTTTAAACGCCAGCAAGGTTTTCCTCCAGGGTGAGCTATTTTTCTTTCTGTTTTTCATTCTGTTTCTGCTTTTTCAATTGAATTTGTGACTTCCCATGATCATCAACCTATAGAAAACATAAAATAACAAAGGAAAATAATAAATATAACATTGGGTTGCCTCCCAACAAGCGCTTCTTTAATGTCAGTAGCTTGACAGTGGGCTCTCATGGAGCCTCACAGATGTTCAGAGCAATGTTGGAACCTCCCAACACCAAACTTAGAGTTTGAATGTGGGGGTTCAACACAAAACTTAGAAGTTGGTGGTGGCCTCCCAACACCAAACTTAGAGTTTGACTGTAGGGGCTCTGTTTGACTCTGTTTTGAGAGAAGCTCTTCATGCTTCCTCTCCATGGTTACAGAAGGAGAACCTTGAGTCTTATAGTTTGCACTGTCTGCAAGCCACGGAGCTTCCTGAATAGCAAACAATTGCTCATCCAGAAAGGTTTCAGAGATCTCAGTAGGAGGGAGGGATGCTCCTGCTACTGGTTCTATCCGGGACAAGTGATCAGCTACTTGATTCTCTGTCCCTTTTCTGTCTCTTATTTCTATATCAAACTCTTGCAGAAGCAACACCCATCTTATGAGCCTGGGTTTTGAATCCTGCTTTGTGAGTAGATATTTAAGAGCAGCATGGTCAGTGTACACAATTACTTTTGATCCTACTAAATAAGATCTGAACTTGTCAATGGCATAAACCACTGCAAGTAATTCCTTTTCTGTGGTTGTGTAGTTCTTCTATGCATCATTTAGAATACGGCTGCCATAATAAATGACGTGCAGAAGCTTACCATGCCTTTGTCCCAGTACTGCACCAATGGCATGGTCACTGGCATCACACATTAGTTCAAATGGTAATGTCCAGTCTGGAGCAGAAATGACTGGTGCTGTGACCAGCTTAGCTTTCAGAGTTTCAAACGCCTGCAGACACTCATTATCAAAAATAAATGGAGTGTCAACAGCTAGCAGATTACTCAGAGTTTTGGCAATTTTTGAAAAATCCTTTATAAACCTTCTGTAGAATCCTGCATGCCCCAGAAAGCTTCTGATTGCCTTAACATTGGTAGGTGGTGGTAATTTTTCAATTACTTCAACTTTAGCTTGATCCACCTCTATTCCCTTGTTTGAAATTTTATGCCCAAGGACAATTCCTTCAGTCACCATAAAGTGACATTTTTCCCAGTTTAAAACTAGGTTGGTCTCTTGGCATCTTTTCAGAACAAGTGCTAGATGGTTAAGGCAGGAGCTGAATGAGTCTCCAAACACTGAAAAGTCATCTATGAAGACTTCTAGAAATTTCTCTACCATATCTGAGAAGATAGAGAGCATGCACCTCTGAAAGGTTGCAGGTGCATTGCACAGACCAAAAGGCATCCTTCTGTAGGCAAATACTCCAGAAGGGCATGTAAATGCTGTTTTCTCTTGGTCTTGAGGATCTACTGCAATTTGGTTGTAACCTGAGTAGCCGTCCAAAAAGCAGTAGTATTCATGACCTGCTAGTCTCTCTAACATCTGGTCTATGAATGGAAAAGGAAAATGATCCTTTCTGGTAACTGTATTGAGCCTTCTGTAATCAATACACATGCGCCACCCTGTAACTGTTCTTGTAGGAACCAGTTCATTCTTTTCATTATGAACCACTGTCATGCCTCCCTTCTTAGGGACAACGTGGACAGGGCTCACCCAGGGGCTATCAGAAATAGGATAAATAATCCCAGCCTCTAGTAACTTAGTGACCTCTTTCTGCACCACCTCCTTCATGGCTGGATTTAGCCGCCTTTGTGGTTGAACCACTGGCTTAGCATCATCCTCCAATAGGATCTTGTGCATGCATCTTGCTGAGCTAATGCCCTTAAGATCACTTATGGACCATCCAAGAGCTGTCTTGTGTGTCCTTAGCACTTGAATTAGTGCTTCCTCTTCCTGTGGATTTAGAGCAGAGCTTATGATCACTGGAAAAGTGTCACTTTCTCCCAGAAATGCATATTTCAGGGATGGTGGTAGTGGCTTGAGCTCTGGTTTAGGAGGCTTATCTTCTTCCTGAGGAATTTTCAGAATTTCTTTTATTTCCTTTAGTTCCTCCAGATCAGGCTGAACATCTTTAAAGATATCATCTAGCTCTGATTCAAGACTTTCAATCATATTGACCTCCTCCACCAAAGAGTCAATAACATCAGTGCTCATGCAGTCATTTGATGTATCTGGATGCTGCATAGCTTTAACAACATTCAACTTGAACTCATCCTCATTGACTCTCAGGGTTATTTCCCCTTTTTGTACATCAATGAGAGTTCGTCCAGTTGCTAGGAAAGGTCTTCCTAGAGTAAGAGTTGCATTCATGTGCTCCTCCATTTGCAGCACTACAAAGTCAGTTGGAAAGGCAAATGGCCCAACCTTGACAATTATGTCCTCAATTATGCCTGATGGATATTTAATGGAGCCATCAGCAAGTTGGAGGCATATCCGGGTTGGTTTGACTTCTTCAGTCAACCCAAGCTTTCTGATAGTGGATGCAGGTATTAGATTGATGCTTGCTCCAAGGTCACACAGGGCTGTCTTAGTGCAAGTACCTTCTAATGTGCATGGTATCATAAAGCTTCCTGGGTCTTGAAGCTTTTCTGGTAAGCTTTTCAGAATGACTGCACTGCATTCTTCAGTGAGAAATACTTTTTCAGTTTCTCTCCAATCCTTCTTATGACTTAAGATCTCTTTCATGAACTTAGCATAAGAAGGTATTTGCTCAAGTGCCTCTGCAAACGGAATCTTTATTTCAAGAGTCCTTAGGTAGTCTGCAAAGCGGGCAAATTGCTTATCCTGTTCCGCTTGGCGGAGTTTCTGAGGATAAGGCATCTTGGCTTTATATTCTTCAACCTTAGTTGCTGCAAGTTTATTTCCTACAGAAGTGGTTGGAGAAGCCTGCTTAAGGGGGTTGTTATCAGCACTTGCAAGTGTCTGACCCCTTTGTGGCGTTTGAACGCCAGTCTTGGCTACCCACTGGGCGTTTAACGCCAACTTTTCCCCCTTTTCTGGCGTTTGAACGCCAGAACTGGGCAGGGAATGGGCGTTTAACGCCAGCTTTCCCCCCTTTTCTGGCGTTTGAACGCCAATAGTATTCCTCTCTGGGCTCTTACTGTCCTCAGAGGGATTTTGGATAGTGGTTTGGCTATCCTCTGTCAATTGTTCCTTCATTGACTTTTTGCTACTTTGAGCAGTGTTATTCAATGTCTTCCCACTCCTCAGTTGAACTGCTTGGCATTCTTCTGTTATCTGTTTAGATAGCTGCTGTTTTATCTGATTCAACTGTGATTCTATGTTCTTGTTAGCAATTTTAGTTTCTTGGAGCATCTCTTTAAATTCTGCTAACTGTTTTGTCATCAGGTGTAATTGCTGATTAAGCTCAATCATTTGTTCTTGAGGACTAGGATCAGTGACTACTGCCATAACTTCTTCTTTTGTAGAGAACTCATTGCTAGAGTACAAATGTTGATTTCTAGCAACAGTATCTATAAGCTCTTGAGCCTCCTCAATCGTCTTCCTCATATGTATAGATCCACCAGCTGAGTGGTCTAGAGACATCTGAGCTTTTTCTGTAAGCCCATAGTAGAAGATGTCTAACTGTACCCACTCTGAAAACATTTCAGAGGGGCATTTTCTTAGCATACCTCTATACCTCTCCCAGGCATTATAAAGGGATTCATTATCCTCTTGTTTAAAGCCTTGGATGTCCAGCCTTAGCTGTGTCATCCTTTTTGGAGGGTAAAAGTGATTCAGGAATTTGTCTGATAACTGTTTCCATGTCTTTATGCTTGCTGTAGGTTGGTTATTCAACCACCTCTTAGCTTGATCTTTTACAACAAATGAAAACAGTAATAGTCTATAGACATCCTGATCCACCTCTTTATCACGTACTGTGTCAGCAATTTGTAAGAATTGTGCCAGAAACTCAGTAGGTTCTTCCTGTGGAAGACTGGAATACTGGCAATTTTGCTGCACTATGATAATGAGTTGAGGATTTAGCTCAAAGCTGCTTGCTTTAATGGGAGGTATACAGATGCTACTCCCATATGCAGCTGTAGTGGGGTTAGCATATGACCCCAGAGTCCTTCTGGACTGTTCAATTCCACTTAGGTCCATCATGGAGAAAGGGAATATGATATGAATTCACAAGTAAAGTAAATTTTTTTTTTTAAAAATGACCGAAAAAAAAAAATAAAATAAAATAAAATAAATGGAAAATAAATAAAATTTCAAAAACTGAAAGAAAATAAGATCAAAGCAAATTGAAAACTAAATCAATTAGTTATTTTGGAATAAGCAATTAAAAAGATATGATTGAAAATATGATTGCAATTAAAAAGATTTGATTTTTGAAAAAGATTTGAGAAGATCAATTTTTGAGATTAGAATTTTGACTTGACTAAAAAAGATATGATTTTAAAAAAACTTTGACTAAATTAATGCAAAATTTCGAAAATTATGAGTAAAATAAGGAAAGGATATTTTTTTATTTTTAAATTTTAATGAGGAAAGAGAAAAACAACAAAAAGACACTAAACTTAAAAATTTTAGATCAAAACAAAGAGAACAAACAAGAAAACTTTGAATATCAGAATGAATTCCAAGCCTAAAATTTTTAGAAAATCAAACACAAATTTTCGAAAACTTAAAAGAAAACACAAGGAAGACACCAAACTTAAAATATGAAACTAAAGTCAAATAAAAGACTCTAAACCAACAAAAATAAAACAGTCCTAATCTAAGCAACAAGATAAACCGTCAGTTGTCCAAACTCGAACAATCCCCGGCAACGGCGCCAAAAACTTGGTGCACGAAATTGCAATCACACTTTGCAATCCCGCACAACTAACCAGCAAGTGCACTGGGTCGTCCAAGTAATACCTTACGTGAGTAAGGGTCGATCCCACGGAGATTGTCGGCTTGAAGCAAGCTATGGTTACCTTGTAACTCTTAGTCAGGATATCAAAGATTATCAGGATTGATTGTAAAAAGCAAAAGAACATAGAACAGGTACTTGAATTGCAGTGATGGAGAATAGGTTGAGGTTTTGGAGATGCTCTGTCTTCTGAACCTCTGCTTTCCTACTGTCTTCTTCTTCAAACACGCAAGGCTCCTTCCATGGCAAGCTGTATGTAGGGTTTCACCGTTGTCAATGGCTACCTCCCATCCTCTCAGTGGAAATGTTCAACGCACCCTGTCACGGCACGGCTATCCAGCTGTCGGTTCTCGATCATGTCGGAATAGAATCCAGTGATTCTTTTGCGTTTGTCATTAACGCCCCACAATCGCGAGTTTGAAGCTCGTCACAGTCATTCAATCATTGAATCCTACTCAGAATACCACAGACAAGGTTTAGACCTTCTGGATTCTCTTGAATGCCGCCATCAATTCTAGCTTATACCACGAAGATTCTGATTAAGGAATCCAAGAGATATCTACTCAATCTAAGGTAGAACGGAGGTGGTTGTCAGGCACGCGTTCATAGTTGAGAATATGATGAGTGTCACGGATCATCACATTCATCCGGGTTAAGAACAAGTGATATCTTAGAACGGAAGCAAGCATGATTGAATAAGAAACAGTAGTAATTGCATTAATCCATCAAGACACAACAGAGCTCCTCACCCCCAACCATGGGGTTTAGAGACTCATGCTGTAAAAAGGTACAATGAGAAACGTGTAAAGTGTCATGAGGTGCAGATACAATGTCAAAAGATCCTATTAATAGTGAACTAGTAACCTAGAGTTTACAGAAATGAGTAAATGACAGAAAAATCCACTTTCGGGCCCACTTGGTGTGTGCTTGGGCTGAGCATTGAAGCATTTTCGTGTAGAGGCTCTTTCTGGAGTTAAACGCCAGCTTTTATGCCAGTTTGGGCGTTTAACTCCAATTTCTATGCCAGTTCCAGCGTTAAACGCTGGGAATTCTGAAGCTGATTTGCAACGCCAGTTTGGGCCATCAAATCTCGGGCAAAGTATGGACTATTATACATTGCTGGAAAGCCCAGGATGTCTACTTTCCAACGCCGTTAAGAGCGCGCCAATTGGGTTTCTGTAGCTCCAGAAAATCCACTTCGAGTGCAGGGAGGTCAGAATCCAACAGCATCTGCAGTTCTTTTCAGCCTCTAAATCAGATTTTTGCTCAGATCCCTTAATTTCAGCCAGAAAATACCTGAAATCACAGAAAAATACACAAACTCATAGTAAAGTCCAGAAAAGTGAGTTTTAACTAAAAACTAATAAAAATATACTAAAAACTAACTAAATCATACTAAAAACATATTAAAAACAATGCCAAAAAGCGTATAAATTATCCGCTCATCAATTACCCGGTGTCCTTGGAAGTATTGTCGCAACCTTTGGGACGAGGTTAAGAGCGCATATGCCAGCTTTTCCAATTTACTATACCTTAGCTCTGCCATTTGCAATGCTTTGCTAACAAAGTAGACCGGCTGTTGGGTTTTCCTACTTCCCGTACTAGGACGGCTGGTGCGGTAGTTTAACAACCACAGACTAACCGGCAAGTGCACCGGGTCGTACCAAGTAATACCTCAGGTGAGTGAGGGTCGATCCCACGAGGATTGATGGATCAAGCAACAATAGTTGATTGAGGAGCTTAGTCAGGAAAACAGAAAAGAGTGTTGGATGTTCAAAGAGCATTAAACAATCGTGCAAAAACTAAAATAGTAAAGTAAATGGTTTGGAAATAAAATATGGAGAAAACAGCTAAGATTTCAGAGTTATCTATTTTTTGGATTAACTTTTCTTACTAACTATTTTAATCATGTAGGATTTAATTTATGGCAAACTATATGTGACTAGACCCTAATTCCTTAGACTTTTCTAGTCTCCTATAAAATTCATCAACAGCCAATTCCTTGGTCAATTGATTCCAATTAGAGAGTGATGATCAAATTCCAGTTTATATGCCACAAAAACTCTAATTACCCAAAAATAAAAGGATTATATGTCACGTATCCTGTTAAATCCAGATAATTAAAATTTAGAAGAATATGTTTTCAAGCTGTTGTTCAAGTAAAGAGCTTTTCCAAGTTATACAAGAACTCAAATAGAAAGAGGGTCATACTTTCGTTCCATCCAAATTCATAAGATGAAGAGCGAAAACAATTCTCAAATTATAAATCTATACATGAATTAAAATAGAAAAAGCAATAAAATCAATCCATACAAATAGACAGAGCTCCTAACTTTAACAGTGGAGGTTTAATTGCTCATGGTTCAAAGAGAAAATAAGGATTCAGGTAAAATATACTGAGTTCCAATTTGATGGAATCCAAAAGTTAACTAATCGAATCCTTTTTATAACTAATCCTAATTAATTTTAGAAAAATCTATTTCTAAAATTAAGTAATATATTTTCCTAATTTAAAAATCTAATTTGAATTTAAATCAAAATTAATTATAACAATCATCAAGTCTTCAATTGATGGATGGGGACCACTTGATTCCTTCACTTTGGAGCCTCTGATCTGTGCTTTCTGTGCTAAAAACTGGGTCAAAAGCAGCCTAGAAATCGCCCCTAGCATTTTCTGCACGTGGCGCGTGTCACGCGTACGCGTCGATAGTCTTTTCCATGTGTCATGCGTACGCATCAAGTACGCGCACGCGTCGCTGTACAAATCTTCAAATCACGCGTATGCGTCATCCTCGCGCACGCGTCGCCATGGAAAGCTCCAAATCATGCGCACGCGTCAGGTACGCGTACGCGTCGCTCCTCGCTGGTTTTCGCCTTTAATTCTTGTGCTGCAGAAACTCCATCAAATCCAGCTGAATGCTACCTAAAATAAACCGAAATGCACAAGACTCAAAGTAGCATCCATAGTGGCTAAAAGATAATTAATTCTTGATTAAACTCAACAATTTAAGTGCAAATTCAATTTGAAAAGATAAGAAAGATGCTCACGCATCACAACACCAAATTTGAACTTTTGTTTGTCCTCAAGCAACCAAAACTAATATAGGATTAGGATGTGAATTTGCAAGAGAATGAGAGTTTGATTAAGCTCGTGTCTCTTCTTATAGTGGGGTTTATAACTGCAGTCCTGAATAGGTTTGGCATCTCACTCTCCTTTGAATCAGAAGGATGTCATTGTCATTCGGAATTAGAATCCAGATAATATTATGAATTTATGATCTTCATATTTCAGTTTAATCCTTGAACATAGCAAAATTTACTTTAATTAATTTTTCTTTGGTGCTTTGCACCTTAAGCCTAGCCGTGACTTTAAATGTTTTGTCTCAAGGGTTACTTGACACAGAAACACCACAAGCACTTAACTGGGGAACTCTCTTTGAGTTATGATTTTTTCTTTCAGTTACTCCCAGACAGTGGTGCTCAAAGCCTTTGGCATACTCTGTTAAACGCACTTGGTCTCGACTCTAAGTGTTCTGTCTCAAGGATAACTTGACACAATCACACCACAAGCATATGACCTGGGAAACAACTCTTTGAGCTTTTAATCATGTCTGACCTCCCTAGTCATTGATGCTCAGAGCCTTGGACCTTGCTTTTATAGTTTCTTTTTCTTTTTGCTGTTTCTTTTGCTTCAAGGATTAATTTTTTTTGTATGTTTTAGAGAAGTCATAATAATTCTTTAAATTCCTGTTCCTTGTACATCAACATTCCTTAATTCAAATTCAAATATGCACTATTCATGTCATGCATTCAGAATCAAAGAAAATACCACCACATTTAAGTAAATAAGACTACTCTTAAATATAACTCAATTTCTCATGCAATACATCACTTCTTTTTCTTTTGAATTCAAGCTTTTGTGAGTAATACATGAGACAAATTTTTTTTTTGGGTTAAAAGTACTAAAGATCATGCAAGCAATCAAAGCAACAGAAAACAGAAGATAACACAATAAGAACGGAGGAGAAATGGAATGAAAGAAACTCAACCACCTCAGTTATGCTGGTGGTCATCTCATTGCTTCATGAAGAGCATTCTTCTCCCTTTGGTGCTAGATAGAAAAGTCATAAGTGAAGCGTCAACACCAAACTTAAAGGTTTGCTTGTCCTCAAGCAAAGAAAAACTGCAGACAGAGAGAGACATAAAAGCAATTTATATGATAAAAGAAGAATAAAAAGATAAAAGAACAAAAGAGAATTAGGATTTGGGAGGTGGATGATCTGAAATCAGGCGCTGAGATGCTTCAATTGGGCGTCATATGCGACGCGTCCGCGTGAGGGACGCGTACGCATGGATTCGCACAAATTTCAAGCGACGCATACGCGTCAGGGACGCGTACACGTGGACAGCCAGGATGGGAAAACGACGCGTACGTGTCGGGGATGTGTCCGCGTGGTGGGGCTTGTGTGCCCAGCATAATTCCAACCCCACACCAGCATAACTCTCTGGCCAAACACCTTTTACGCCAATTTTACTCATCCATGCGTGCGCATGTTTGACGCGTACGCATGGAGTGCCAAAATTGTAATTGACGCGCATGCGTCATGGACGCGTACGCGTGAGCCATTTTGTGCGCCAAGCACACTTCCTGCTCCCCTCCCACGCAACTTTCTGTTCACTTTTTATTTTTCACACACACATATATGATGCGTACGAGTCCGTGACCCTTGCGCGTCGTATGCTCATTTTTTTTATTTGGTCCATGTTCTAAGATAGCTGCACGATCAGAAAAATAGTAAAAACTCAATAAAAATCAAATAAGTAAGGATACAAAATTATCGGGTTGCCTCCCGACAAGCGCTTTTTTACCGTCACTAGCTTGACGGTCAGCTCCTCTAAGGAGAAGGATCATAGGGGCTCAGCTCTTCACCCCTTACTTTGAACTTCTTTCCTGTGTCTCCATAACATAGCTCAATATGCTCTAGAGAGAGGATTCTGATTACTGTATAAACCCATGCTGGATTGCTGGTCAACACCACCTTCATTCCTGGGGATAAACCTTTAGTGGGGATCTTTTTGTTTCTCCATCCTCTGGGTACTTTCTTCTTTTTGGGAACCTCCTCCTTGGTAGATGATGCATTCCAAATACCAAACTTAGGTTTGATGTCTGGAGGAATTTTATTGATTGTTGCTTAGGGAGGTTTGAGCTACAGATTCTGCTGTGTATCATCAGGGGGTTTTTGAAGGGTTGGATCAATAAGCTTAGTCTGCATGCACCTCTCTTCTTCTCCTGCTAAATGTACATCTTTGAAAACATGGAAGACTAGTTGCTCATCATGCATTTTAAGCACTAATTCGCCCACTACTACATCAATCAGAGCTCTTCCAGTGGCTAGGAATGGTCTTCCTAGAATTATAGAGGCATTCTCATCCTCCCCTGTGTCAAGAATCACAAAGTCTGCTGGGAGGAAGAACTTACCCACTTTGACCAAGATATTCTCCACTAATCCATATGCAGGCAGCATAGATTTGTCTGCCATCTGTAATGCTATCTTTGTGGGTTATGCCTCTTGGATTTGCAGCTTCTTCATCACAGATAAGAGCATTAGATTTATGCTTGTCCCCAGATCACATAGGGCTTTTTCAAAGGTTGTGCTCCCAACGGTGCATGGAATTTGAAAGCTCCCTGGATCTGACATCTTCCTTAGAAAGTTATTCTGAATTACAACACTACATTCTTTAGTCAAGACTATTGTCTCATCTCCCTTTAAACGCTTCTTCTTTGACAACAGCTCCTTCATGAACTTGACATAGATAGGCATTTGTTCCAAAACCGCAACAAAAGGAATATTGATTTGTAACTTTCTGAAGACTTCCAAGAACTTTGAAAACTGCTTGTCCTTGGTCTCCTTTTGAAGTTTCTAAGGATATGGCATCTTAGGCTTGTACTCAGGAGCTTTTGGCAATGTAGGATGAGTGTCAAGAGAGTCTGGGAATGGGTTGTCCGCACGCTTTGGAGTGGCATGCTCTTCTTCTTCCTTCTTCCCCTCTGGAGCTTCTTTTTTAACTGACTCTTCATTGACCTTGGCCTCAGAGCCAGCTACTTTACCACTTCTCAGTTGAATAACCTTACAATCTTTTTCAACTAGCTCCTTAGCAACTTGTGCTTCCATACTTGCCACTTGTCCACTTATCAAGGTGATAGCCTTGCATTCCTCTCTTGGATTCACCACTGTATTACCAAGAAGGCTATTAGTAGTTTTTTGATCAATTTCATTAACTTTTGTGGCTAATTAACCCACCTGAATCTCTAAGTTCTTGATTGATGCTCTGGTTTCCTATCTAAAACTTATCAACATTGCTTCCAAATCATTATTTTGTTGGGGCTGAGAAGTTGCTTGATAAGATGACTGAAACTGGTGGTTATTAAAATTATTCTGTTGAAAACCACCCTGAGAATTATGATTAAATCTTTGTAGCCGCTAAGGTTGCTCTCTCCACCCAAAATTTGGGTGATTTCTCCACCCCTGATTGTAGGTCTTAGAATAGGGATCATTGTTGGGATTTCTAGGAGCACTCCCCATGTAATTGACCTGTTCAGAAGAAAATTGAGCATAATCATAATTATCGTTTTGCACAAAATTACCTGTCATGTCATAAGAGGCTTCTTGAAGTGAATTTTGGGTGTTGATAGCTGAGACTTGCATGCCACCCATCTGTTGAGTAAGTAGACATATTTGCTGAGACATAAGCTTGTTCTGAGCAAGAAGAGTATTAAGAGTTTCTACTTCCATGACACCCTTCTTCTAAGGAGCCTCAGAGTTCACAGGATTCATGTTAGATGAGTATAAATATTGGTTACTAGCAACCAATTCAATAAGCTCAATAGTCTCTTCCGGTGTCTTCTTTTTGTGCAATGAACCACCTGCAGAATTATCTAAGCACATCTTGGACATTTCACCCAAACCTTCATAAAAGATATCTAGTTGGGTCCATTTGGAGAACATGTCCAGAGGGCATTGCCTAGTCAGTAGCTTGTATCTCTCCCAAGCTTCATAAAGAGTTTCACCATCCTTCTGTCTGAAGGTCTGAACCTCCACCCTAAGCTTAGTCAGCTTCTTTGGTGGGAAAAATTTAGTAAGAAACTCAGTAACAACCTTGTCCCAAGTATCAAAACTCTCCTTAGGTCGAGAATCTAGCCATAGCTTTGCTCCATCCCTCAGGGCAACCTTGTCACTCCATTTGTCTTCACAGTATCACAAATCTGCAGAAAATTGGAAATAAATTGATTTGGGTCTTTGTGGGGAAGACCATGATACTGGCAGTTTTGTTGCACCAGGGTGACTAGTTGTGGCTTCAACTCAAAATTGTTCGCAGCTATATGAGGCACCACAATGATTTTTCCATAAAGATTTGCAGTAGGAGCAAAATAAAAGCCAAGCACTCTCCTTTGTTGCTCATCCCCATTCGGATTTGCCACACTGGCATTATCAGCATTATTAGGATCCATAGTGGGTTCTGCAGCCTTGTAAAGTCTTGCCTGTTGTAAACGTCGCCTGAAAGTCCTTTCAGGTTCAGGATCAAAGTCCAAGAGATGTTCTTTGTCTCTGTTCCTATGCATAAACAAACAGAAAACAAGAAAAGATGGGAATCTCTATGTCAGAGTGCAGAGAATTCCCAATGAGGTAACATGTATAAAGAGTTAAAATATATTTTTTTTTTCGAAATTAATAAAGCAAAAGTTAAATAAAATTAAAACTAAAACGCCTAATCTAAGCAATCAAACAACTAATACTTGTTAATCACTATTAATCCCCGGAAACGGCGCCAAAAACTTGGTGCGGTGATTTAACAACCACAGACTAATCGGCAAGTGCACCGGGTCGTACCAAGTAATACCTCAGGTGAGTGAGGGTCGAGGTTTAGTTGCTCATGGTTCAGAGAGAAAATAAGGATTCAAGTAAAATGTACTGAGTTCCAATCTAATGGCATCCAAAAGTTAACTAATCGAATCCTTTTTATAACTAATCCTAATTAATTTTAGAAAAATCAATTTTCTAAAATTAAGTAATATCTTTTCCTAATTTAAAAATCAAATTTGAATTTAAATCAGAATTAATTATAACAATCATCAAGTCTTCAATTGATGGATGGGGACCACTTGATTCATTCACTCTGCAGTCTCTGATCTGTGCTTTCTGGGCTAAAAACTGGGTCAAAAGCGGCCCAGAAATCGCCCCAGTGTTTTCTACACGTGGCGCATGTCACGCGTACACGTCAGTCATGCGTACGCGTCGATAGTCTTTTCCGCGTGTCACGCGTACGCGTCAAGTACGCGCATGCGCCGCTATGCAAATCTTCAAATCACGCGTACGCGTCTGGTGGACGAAATTGTGATCACTATTATTTGATTTGACTTTTTGGTCTTGTATCTTTTTACTCTTAGGGCACTGCTTATTTTCACAACTCCGTTCAACTAACCAGCAAGTGTACTGGGTCGTCCAAGTAATAACCTTACGTGAGTAAGGGTCGAATCCACAGAGATTGTTGGTATGAAGCAAGCTATGGTCACCTTGCAGATCTCAGTTAGGGAGATTAAAATTGGATTATGGGTTTAAATAAAATAGAAAGAAGTTAATTAAAAAGGGATAGAAATACTTATGTAGATTCATAGGTGGGAATTTCAGATAAGCGGAATGGAGATGCTGTAGAGCTCTCGGACGCCTGCCTTCCTACTGCTTCTACTCAATCCTTCTTACTCCTTTCCATGGCAAGCTTTGTATAGGGGTTCACCATCAGCTGTGGCTACTTTCAATCCTCACGGGGAAATATCCTATGCGGCTGTCACTCGCATAGCTAACCAGTCTGGAGGCATCACCCATGGTTGATAGCTACATCCCATCCTCGCAGTGAAAGCTAATGCTCACGCACTCTGTCACAGTACGGCCAATCACCGGTTGGTTCCCTCCCCTACTGGAATAGAATCCCTCTTTTGCGTTTGTCACTAACGCCCAGCAGGTTACAGGTTTGAAGCACGTCACAGTCATTCATGAACGGAATTCTACTCGGAACACCACAGACAAGGTTGGACTTTCCGGATCCAGACAAATGCCGCCATCTATCTAGCTTATACCACGAAGATTCTGTTGGGGAATCTAAGAGATACACATTCACGCCTTGTTGCATGTAGAACGGAAGTGGTTGTCAATCACGCGCGTTCATCAGTGAGAATAATAATGAGGGTTATCTAACTCATCATCATTCATCATGTTCTTGAGTACGAATGAATATCTTGGAATAAGAATAAGATAGAGAATTGAATAAAAGAAAATAGAACTTCATTAATCTTTGAGGTACAGCAGAGCTCCACACCCTTAATCTATGGTGTGCAGAAACTCCACCGTTGAAAATACATAAGTAAAAGAAGGTTCAGGCATGGCCGAATGGCCAGCCCTCTCCATGATCAAGTGACCGAATGATAAAAGACTTAGAGTGGTCAAAAGATGTCTAATACAATAGATAAATGTCCTATATATACTAGACTAGCTACTAGGGTTTACATGAGTAAGTAATTGATGCATAAATCCACTTCCGGGGCCCACTTGGTGTGTGCTTGGGCTAAGCTTGATCTATCCACGAGCTGAGGCTTCTCTTGGAGTTGAATTTCGAGTTATGATGTGCTTTGGGCGTTCAACTCCGGATCATGACGTTTTTCTGGCGTTTAACTCCAGAAAGGAGCGTGTACTTGGCGTTCAACGCCAAGTTGCGTCGTCATTCTTCGAATAAAGTATGGACTATTATATATTGCTGGAAAGCCCTGGATGTCTACTTTCCAACGCCGTTGAGAGCGCGCCATTTAGAGTTCTGTAGCTCCAGAAAATCCATTTCGAGTGCAGGGAGGTCAGAATCCAACAGCATCAGCAGTCCTTTTGTCAGCCTTTTTCAGAGTTTTGCTCAAATCCCTCAATTTCAGTCAGAATTTACCTGAAATCATAGAAAAACACACAAACTCATAGTAAAGTCCAGAAATGTGAATTTAACATAAAAACTAATGAAAACATCCCTAAAAGTAGCTCAAACTTACTAAAAACTATATAAAAACAATGCCAAAAAGCGTATAAATTATCCGCTCATCACAACACCAAACTTAAATTGTTGCTTGTCCCCAAGCAACTGAAAATCAAATAGGATAAAAAGAAGAGAATATACTATAAAGTCCAAAATATCAATGAATATTAATTTAATTACATGAGCGGGACTTGTAGCTTTTTGCTTCTGAACAGTTTTGGCATCTCACTTTTTCCTTTGAAGTTCAGAGTGATTGGCATCTTTAGGAACTTAGAATTTCGGATAGTGTTATTGACTTTCCTAGTTAGGCATGTTGATTCTTGAACACAGCTACTTATGAGTCTTGGCCGTGGCCCTAAGCACTTTGTTTTCCAGTATTACCACCGGATACATAAATGCCACAGACACATAACTGGGTGAACCTTTTCAGATTGTGACTTAGCTTTGCTAAAGTCCCCAGTTAGTGGTGTCCAGAGCTCTTAAGCACACTCTTTTGCCTTGGATCACGACTTTAACCACTCAGTCTCAAGCTTTTCACTTGGACCTTCATGACACAAGCACATGGTTAGGGACAGCTTGATTTAGCCGCTTAGGCCTGGATTTAATTTCCTTGGGCCCTCCTATCCCTTGATGCTCAAAGCCTTGGATCCTTTTTACCCTTGCCTTTTGGTTTTAAGGGCTATTGGCTTTTTCTACTGCTCCTTCTTTTTCTATATACTCTTTTTAGATCCCTTTTTTTTTTTTCACTGCTTTTTCTTGCTTCAAGAATCAATTTCATGAATTTTTCAGATCATCAATAACATTTCTCTTTGTTCATCATTCTTTCAAGAACCAACAATTTTAACACTCATAAACAACAAGATCCAAAGACATATGCACTGTTCATTCATTCATTCAGAAAACAAAAATATTGTCACCACATCAATATAATTAAACTAAATTCAATAATAATTTCGAAAATTATGTACTTCTTGTTCTTTTGAATTAAAACATTTTTCTTTTAAGAGAGGTGAAGGACTAATGGATTTTATTCATAGCTTTAAGGCATGGTTACATACTAATGATCATGAAGACACAAAACATAGATAAACACAATAATTAAAAACCGAAAACAGAAAGAAAATAAAGAACAAGGAATGAATCCACCTCTAGTGGCGTCTTCTTCTTGAAGAACCAATGATGTTCTTCAACTCTTCTATGTCCCTTCCTTGCCTTTGTTGCTCCTCCCTCATTGCTCTTTGATCTTCTCTTATTTCTTGAAGAGTGAGGGCGTGTTCATGGTGTTCCACCCTTAGTTGTTCCATATTATGGCTCAAATCTTCCAAGGAGGTATTAAGTTGCTCCCAATAGTTGTTGGGAGGAAAGTGCATTTGAGGCATTTGTTGATGGTGAACCTCCTCTTGTTCTCCTTGAGGGCCGTGAGGAACTTCCCTTGTTTGCTCCATCCTTTTCTTGGTGATGGGCTTGTCTTCTTCAATGGAGACATCTCCATCTATGCTAACTCCGGCTGAATAACATAGATGGCATATGAGGTGAGGGAAGGCTAGCCGTGCCATGTATGAAGGCTTGTCAGCTATTTTGTAGAGTTCATTGGATATGACTTCATGAACCTCTACCTCTTCTCCAATCATGATGCTATGAATCATGATGGCCCGATCCAAAGTAACTTCAGATCGGTTGCTTGTAGGAATGATGGACCTTTGGATGAATTCCAACCATCCTCTAGCTACAGGCTTGAGGTCCAGTCTTCTTAGTTGGACTGGATTACCCTTGGAGTCAACTCTCCATTGGGCGCCTTCCACACAAATGTCCCTAAGGACTTGGTCCAACCTTTGATCAAAGTTGACCCTTCTAGTGTAGGGGTGTTCATCACCTTGCATCATAGGCAAATGAAACGCCAACCTCACATTCTCCGGACTAAAATCCAAGTATTTCCCCCTAACCATTGTGAGATAATTCTTTGGATTCGGGTTCATACTTTGATCATGGTTTCTAGTGATCCATGCATTGGCATAGAACTCTTGAACCATTAAAGTTCCAACTTGTTGTATGGGGTTGGCTATGACTTCCCAACCTCTTCTTTGAATTTCAAGTCGGATTTCCGGATACTCATTCTTCTTGAGTTTGAAAGGGACCTCATGGATCACTTTCTTCTTTGCCACAACATCATAGAAGTGGTCTTGGTGGCTCTTGGAGATGAATCTCTCCTTCTCCCATGACTCGGAAGTGGAAGCTTTTGCCTTCCCTTTTCCTTTTCTTGAGGAAACTCCGGCCTTGGGTGCCATTGATGGTGAATGAAAAATAAAAAGCTTAGGCTTTTTACCACACCAAACTTAAAGTTTGCTCGCCCTCGAGCAAAAAGAAAAGAAGAGTAGAAGAAGAAGAGAATATTGGAAGAGAGGGAGAAGAGAGGGTTCGGCTATATGAGAGAAGAAGGTGTTTGTGTTGTGTGAAAATGATGAAGAATGGAAGGGTATTTATAGGGAGGGGGGAGGGTATAGGTTCGGCCAATTTGGGTGGGGATGGGTGGGAAATTGAATTTGAAAGTAGTGGGGGTAGGTGGGGTGTATGGGGAAGAGGGGATGATGTGAATGGTGAATGGGGTAATTGGGAAGAGGAATTGAGGTGATTGATGAAGGGTGTTGGGACGTGTGATATTGAGAATGAGATTTGGATTAGAAGAGTGTGATTAGGATTAAAAGAAATGTGGTAAGTGGGGATCCTGTGGGGCCACAGATCCTGTAGTGGGGATCCTGTGGGGTCCACAGATCCTGTAGTGGGGATCCTGTGGGGTCCACAGATCCTGAGGTGAAAACAAATACCATTCATTCACCCTATAGGCATGTAACATGCCTTGATGCATCATTCTGGCGTTTAAACGCCCATTGATGCACGTTCTGGGCGTTAAACGCCCATGTTATGCATGTTTCTGGCGTTGAACGCCAGTTTCATGCTTGTTTCTGGCGTTCAGCGCCAGATTGTCCTCTGTGTGCGCATCCTGGCGTTAAACGCCAGGATGTAGCTTGTTTTGGGCGTTCAGCGCCAGATGGATGCTCTGTTCTGGCGTTGAACGCCAGCCAGATGCTCCTTACTGGCGTTGAACGCCAGTCTGTGCTGCCTCCAGGGTGAAAAATTTTTTTCTTCTGTTTTTGACTCTGTTTTTAATTTTTTTGATTTTTTTGTGACTCCTCATGATCATGTACCTAATAAAACACAAAAATAACAAAGAAATAAAATAAAATAAAATTAGATAAATAAAATTGGGTTGCCTCCCAACAAGCGCTTCTTTAATGTCACTAGCTTGACAATGCTCCATAAGGTGATCAGGTCAATTTAAGTGTGGTATTCCCAACACCAAACTTAGAGTTTGGATATGGGGTTTGAACACCAAACTTAGAGTTTGGTTGTGGCCTCACAACACCAAACTTAGAGTTTGACTGTGTGGGCTCTTCTTGACCTTGAACTGA
The DNA here is from genome assembly GCF_014773155.1 of Arachis stenosperma. Taxonomy (NCBI): domain Eukaryota; kingdom Viridiplantae; phylum Streptophyta; class Magnoliopsida; order Fabales; family Fabaceae; genus Arachis; species Arachis stenosperma. Next base: position 122,968,649 of record NC_080379.1, read on the forward strand.
GAGAAGCTCTTCGTGCTTACTCTCTTTTGTCACAGAGGGATGGCCATGTGCCTTAAACACAAGGTAGTCCCCATTCAATTGAAGGACTAACTCACCTCTGTTGACATCTATTACAGCTCCTGCTGTGGCTAGGAAAGGTCTTCCTAGGATGATGCATTCATCATCTTCCTTCCTAGTGTCTAGGATTATGAAATCAGTAGGGATGTAAAGGCCTTCAACCTTTACCAGCACGTCCTCTACTATTCCATAAGCTTGCCTCACTGACTTGTCTGCCAGTTGTAATGAGAACAAGGCAGGTTGTACCTCAATGATCCCCAGCTTCTCCATTACAGAGAGTGGCATGAGATTTATCCCTGACCCCAGATCACATAGAGCTTTTTCAAAGCTCATGGTGCCAATGGTACAAGGTATTAAGAACTTGCCAGGATCTTGTTTCTTTTGAGGTAGAGTTTTCTGAAGCCAAGTGTCTAGTTCACTAATGAGCAAGGGAGGTTTACTTTCCCAAGTCTCATTACCAAACAGGTTGGCATTCAGCTTCATGATAGCTCCTAAATATAGAGCAGCTTGCTCTCCAATCACATCTTCATCCTCTTCAGAGGATGAATATTCTTCAGAGCTCATGAATGGCAGAAGGAGATTTAATGGGATTTCTATGGTCTCTAGATGAGCCTCAGATTCCTCTGGATCCTTAATAGGAAACTCCTTCATGCTTGAAGGACGTCCCAGGAGGTCTTCCTCACTAGGATTTTCGTCCTCCTCCTCCTTTGTGCATTCAGCCATTTTGATCACATCAATGGCCTTGCACTCTCCTTTTGGATTTTCTTCTGTATTACTTGGGAAAATACTGGGAGGAGTTTCAATGACTTTCTTACTCAGCTGGCCCACTTGTGCCTCCAGATTTCTAATGGAGGATCTTGTCTCATTCATGAAACTAAAAGTGGCCTTTGATAGATCAGAGACTATATTAGCCAAATTAGAATTATTTTGTTCAGAGTTCTCTGTCTGTTGCTGAGAAGATGATGGATATGGCTTACTATTATTCAGCCTAGTACGTCCACCATTGTTAAAACCTTGTTGAGGTTTTTGTTGATCCTTCCAGGAGAAATTTGGATGATTTCTCCATGATGAGTTATAGGTGTTTCCATAAGGTTCACCTAAGTAATTAACCTCTGCCATGGCAGGGTTTTCAGAATCATAAGCTTCTTCAGAAGCTGCCTCTCTATTACTGTTGGATGCATGTTGCAATCCATTCAGATTCTGAGAGATCATGTTGACCTGTTGAGTCAACACTTTGTTCTGAGCCAATATGGCATTCAGAGCATCAATTTCAAGAACTCCTTTCTTCTGAGGTACCCCATTATTCACGGAATTCCTCTCAGAAGTATACATGAACTGGTTGTTTGCAACCATGTCAATGAGTTCTTGAGCCTCTTCAGGCGTTTTCTTCAGGTGAATAGATCCACCTGCAGAATGATCCAATGACATTTTCGAAAATTCAGAGAGACCATAATAGAATATATCTAATATGGTCCATTCTGAAAACATGTCAGATGGACATCTTTTAGTCAGCTGCTTGTATCTTTCCCAAGCTTCATAGAGGGATTCACCATCTTTTTTGTTTGACGGTTTGAACATCCACTCTCAGCTTGCTCAGCTTTTGAGGAGGAAAGAATTTATCTAAGAATGCAGTGACAAGCTTATCCCATGAGTCCAGGCTATCCTTGGGTTGTGAATCCAACCATACTCTAGCTCTGTCTCTTACAGCAAAAGGGAAAAGCATGAGTCTGTAGACTTCAGGATCAACCCCATTCGTTTTTACAGTCTCACAGATCTGCAAGAATTCAGTTAAAAACTGATAAGGATCTTCAGATGGAAGTCCATAGAACTTGCAGTTTTGTTGCATTAAAGCAACTAGTTGAGGCTTAAGCTCAAAGTTATTGGCTCCAATGGCAGGAATGGAGATGCTTCTTCCATCAAACTTGGATGTTGGCTTTGTGAAATCACCAAGCATTCTCCTTGCATTATTATTATTTTCGGCCATCACCTCTTGTGCTAATGTTTCTGAAAGGTTTTTTCTGGATTGTTGTAATTTAGCTTCTCTTAATTTTCTCTTCAGAGTCCTTTCAGGTTCTGGATCAATTTCAACAAGAGTGCCTTTATCCTTGTTCCTGCTCATATGAAAGAGAAGACAACAAGAAAAGAAAAGGGAATCCTCTATGTCACAGTATAGAGATTCCTTTATGTTAGTGGAAAAAAAGAAAGGGGGTAGAAGAATGAAGAAGGGGGTTCGGATTTTTTGATGAAGAGAGGTGAAGAGAAGTGTTAGTAATTAAATAATTAAATAGAAGAAGAAAAGATGAGAGAAATTTCGAAAATAGTTTTGAAAAGGAGTTAGTGATTTTCGAAAATTAGAGATAAAATGTAATTAAAATTAAAACATGAAACAATTAATTAATTAAAAAGAATTTTTGAAAAAGAGAGAGATATTTTCGAAAATAGAAGAGGGAAAATTAGTTAGGTGGTTTTGAAAAAGATAAGAAACAAACAAAAAGTTAGTTAGTTGATTGAAAAAGATTTGCAATCAAAATTGAAAAAGATAGCAAATTAGATAAGATATTTTGAAATCAAATTTTGAAAAATATAAAAATTTTTGAAAAAGATAAAATAAAAGATAAAAAGATTTGATTCAAAACTTTTGAAATTATTTACTTCACTAACAAGAAACTACAAGATAAGATTCTAGAATTTAAAGATTGAACCTTTCTTAACAAGAAAGTAACAAACTTCAAATTTTTGAACCAATCACATTAATTATTAGTGAATTTTCGAAAATTACATATAAAGATAGGAAAAAGATTTTGAAAATAATTTGAAAAAATATTTTTGAAATTTTCGGAAAAAATAAAAAAATGAAAAAGATATAATTTTTGAAAAAGATTTTGAAAAGATAAGGTTTTTAAAATTGAAATTTTGATTTGACTTGTAAGAAACAACTAATTTTGAAAATTTTTGACCAAGTCAACCCAAAATTTCGAAATTTTGGAGGGAAATAAGGAAAAGATATTTTTGATTTTTAAATTTTTAAAGAAAAACACAAAAATGACCCAAAACATGAAAGTTTTGGATCAAGACACAAGATGCATGCAAGAATGCTATGAATGTCAAGATGAACACCAAGAACACTTTGAAGATCATGATGAACATCAAGAACACAATTTTGAAAAATTTTTGATGCAAAGAAAATATGCAAGACACCAAACTTAGAAATTTTTAATGCATGGAAAATATGAATGCAAAAATGCACATGAAAAACAACAAACAACACAAAACAAGAAAACATCAAGATCAAACAAGAGGACTTATCAAGAACAACTTGAAGATCATGAAGAACACTATGAATGCATGAAATTTTCGAAAAAATGCAAGAAAAATTTTAAAAGCATGCAATTGACACCAAACTTAAAAATTAACACAAGACTTAAACAAGAAACACAAAATATTTTTGATTTTTATGATTTTCTAATTTTTTTTGTATTTTTATTTTAATTTTTTTCGAAAAACATTTTTGAAAAAAAACGAAAAATAAAAGAAAAATTTTGAAAAATATTTTTGAAAAGAAAATTACCTAATCTGAGCAACAAGATGAACCGTCAGTTGTCCGTACTCGAACAATCCCCGGCAACGGCGCCAAAAACTTGGTGGACGAAATTGTGATCACTATTATTTGATTTGACTTTTTGGTCTTGTATCTTTTTACTCTTAGGGCACTGCTTATTTTCACAACTCCGTTCAACTAACCAGCAAGTGTACTGGGTCGTCCAAGTAATAACCTTACGTGAGTAAGGGTCGAATCCACAGAGATTGTTGGTATGAAGCAAGCTGTGGTCACCTTGCAGATCTCAGTTAGGGAGATTAAAATTGGATTATGGGTTTAAATAAAATAGAAAGAAGTTAATTAAAAAGGGATAGAAATACTTATGTAGATTCATAGGTGGGAATTTCAGATAAGCGGAATGGAGATGCTGTAGAGCTCTCGGACGCCTGCCTTCCTACTGCTTCTACTCAATCCTTCTTACTCCTTTCCATGGCAAGCTTTGTATAGGGGTTCACCATCAGCTGTGGCTACTTTCAATCCTCACGGGGAAATATCCTATGCGGCTGTCACTCGCATAGCTAACCAGTCTGGAGGCATCACCCATGGTTGATAGCTACATCCCATCCTCGCAGTGAAAGCTAATGCTCACGCACTCTGTCACAGTACGGCCAATCACCGGTTGGTTCCCTCCCCTACTGGAATAGAATCCCTCTTTTGCGTTTGTCACTAACGCCCAGCAGGTTACAGGTTTGAAGCACGTCACAGTCATTCATGAACGGAATCCTACTCGGAACACCACAGACAAGGTTGGACTTTCCGGATCCAGACAAATGCCGCCATCTATCTAGCTTATACCACGAAGATTCTGTTGGGGAATCTAAGAGATACACATTCACGCCTTGTTGCATGTAGAACGGAAGTGGTTGTCAATCACGCGCGTTCATCAGTGAGAATAATAATGAGGGTTATCTAACTCATCATCATTCATCATGTTCTTGAGTACGAATGAATATCTTGGAATAAGAATAAGATAGAGAATTGAATAAAAGAAAATAGAACTTCATTAATCTTTGAGGTACAGCAGAGCTCCACACCCTTAATCTATGGTGTGCAGAAACTCCACCGTTGAAAATACATAAGTAAAAGAAGGTTCAGGCATGGCCGAATGGCCAGCCCTCTCCATGATCAAGTGACCGAATGATAAAAGACTTAGAGTGGTCAAAAGATGTCTAATACAATAGATAAATGTCCTATATATACTAGACTAGCTACTAGGGTTTACATGAGTAAGTAATTGATGCATAAATCCACTTCCGGGGCCCACTTGGTGTGTGCTTGGGCTAAGCTTGATCTATCCACGAGCTGAGGCTTCTCTTGGAGTTGAATTTCGAGTTATGATGTGCTTTGGGCGTTCAACTCCGGATCATGACGTTTTTCTGGCGTTTAACTCCAGAAAGGAGCGTGTACTTGGCGTTCAACGCCAAGTTGCGTCGTCATTCTTCGAATAAAGTATGGACTATTATATATTGCTGGAAAGCCCTGGATGTCTACTTTCCAACTCCGTTGAGAGCGCGCCATTTAGAGTTCTGTAGCTCCAGAAAATCCATTTCGAGTGCAGGGAGGTCAGAATCCAACAGCATCAGCAGTCCTTTTGTCAGCCTTTTTCAGAGTTTTGCTCAAATCCCTCAATTTCAGCCAGAATTTACCTGAAATCATAGAAAAACACACAAACTCATAGTAAAGTCCAGAAATGTGAATTTAACATAAAAACTAATGAAAACATCCCTAAAAGTAGCTCAAACTTACTAAAAACTATATAAAAACAATGCCAAAAAGCGTATAAATTATCCGCTCATCAGCGTCATCCACGCGCACGCGTCACCATGGAAAGCTCTAAATCACGCGCACTCATCAGGTACGCGTACTCATCGCTCCTCGCTGGTTTTCTCCTTTAATTCTTGTGCTGTAGAAACTCCATCAAATCCAGCAGAATGCTACCTAAAATAAATAGAATTGCACAAGACTCAAAGTAGCATCCATAGTGGCTAAAAGATAATTAATTCTTAATTAAACTCAACAATTTAAGTGCAAATTCACTAGGAAAAGATCAGAAAGATGCTCACACATCAACGGCCGCCAAGGCTTCGTCTGTTACTGCCAAATACAAGAATAGCACCTCACCCTCCCTGGGTATCCCAAGGACTGAAGGTGCTGAGAGTATGCTTTTAAAGTGGTTGAAGGCCTCCTCACACGCTGGGGTCCACTCAAAAACTATTCCTTTTTTCATCAAGTTGAAAAATGGGAGGGCTTTGGCTGCCGACACACCGAGAAAACAAGACAGGACCGTGATTCTTCCAGTCAGTCTCTGCACGTCCTTGACGCATCCTAGGCTCGTCATTCGTAGGATCGCTTTGCACTTCTCAGGGTTGGTTTCCATCCCCATCTGGGTTATCATAAAACCCAAGAATTTCCTGGCGTCTACAGCGAAAGCGCACTTGAAGAGATTAAGCCTCATATTCTATCATTGAAGGGACGTGAACACGGTCTCTAGGTCGCCCACGAGGTCCTCTGGATGGGTGGTCTTCACCAGGATGTCATCCACGTACACTTCTACCGACCTCCCGATATGGTTGCCGAACACCTTGTTCATCAGCCTTTGTTAAGTAGCTCCTGCGTTCTTTTGTTCGAATGGCATTACCTTGTAGCAATATGTGCCTCCTGGCGTTATGATGTCATTTTCTCCTCATCTGGCCTATGCATTAGTATCTGGTTGTAACCAGAGTATGCGTCCATGAAACTCAAACAGCAATATCCCGCGGCCGCGTCCACTAGAGCATCAATGTTGGGAAGGGGAAAAGAGTCTTTGGTGCATGCCTTGTTTAGGTCAGAGTAGTCTACACACATCCTCCACTTCCCGTTGGCCTTCTTAACCAGGACTACTGGTACACGAAATTGTGATCATCGACAATGGCGCCAATAGACTTGGTGCTCTCAAACATGAATCACACTTTGTCACAACTTCGCACAACTAACTAGCAAGTGCACTGGGTCGTCCAAGTAATACCTTACGTGAGTAAGGGTCGATCCCACGGAGATTGTTGGTATGAAGCAAGCTATGGTCATCTTGTAAATCTCAGTTAGGCGGATTCAAATAGTTATAATGGTTTTTGAAAATAATACTAAATAAAGCAAAAAGTAAAGATAGAGATACTTATGTAAATCATTGGTGAGAATTTCAGATAAGTGTATGGAAATGCTTGTCCCTTCTGAATCTCTGCTTTCCTACTGCTTTCATCCAATCCTTCTTACTCCTTTCCATGGCAAGTTGTATGTAGGGCATCACCGTTGTCAAAGGCTACATCCCATGAAAATGGTCCAAATGCTCTGTCACAGCACGGCTAATCATCTGTCGGTTCTCGATCATGTCGGAATAGAATCCATTGATTCTTTTGCGTTTGTCATCACGCCTAACAATCGCGAGTTTGAAGCTCGTCACAGCCATTCAATCCCTGAATCCTACTCGGAATACCAAAGATAAGGTTTAGACTTTTCGGATCCTCAAGAGTGGCCGCCAAAGGGTTCCAGCTTATACCACGAAGATTCTGGTTAAGGAATCCAAGAGATACTCGCTCGTTCTAAGGTAGAACGGAAGTGGTTGTCAATCACGCATTCATAGGTGAGAATGATGATGAGTGTCACGGATCATCACATTCATCATGTTGAAGTGCAGCGAATATCTTAGAATAAGAATAAGCCGAATTGAATATAGTAGTACTTTGCATTAAAACTCGAGGTACAGCAGAGCTCCACACCTTAATCTATGGTGTGTAGAAACTCCACCTTTAAAAATACATAAGTGATCAAGGTTCAGGCATAGCCGAATGGCCAGCCCCCAAAGTCTAAGAACTAAACGTCTAAAGATGGATGCTAAGATAAAAGACGAAAACCAGGATGTCTAATACAATAGTAAAATGTCCTATTTATACTAGACTAGCTACTAGGGTTTACAGAAATAAGTAATTGATGCAGAAATCCACTTCCGGGGCCCACTTGGTGTGTGCTTGGGCTGAGCTTGAGCTTTGCACGTGCATAGGCTTATTTTGGAGTTAAACACCAAGTTGTAATGTGTTTTTGGCGTTTAACTCTGGTTTGTGACGTGTTTCTGGTGTTTGTTTCTAGAATGCAGCATGGAACTGGCGTTGAACGCCAGTTTGCATCATCTAATCTCGAATAAAGTATAAACTATTATATATTACTGGAAAGCTCTGGATGTCTAATTTTCAACGCCATTGAGAGCGCGCCATTTGGAGTTTTGTAGCTCTAGAAAATAAATTTCGAGTGTAGGGAGGTCAGAATCCAACAACATCAGCAGTCCTTTGTCAGCCTTCTTTCAGAGTTTTGCTCAGGTCCCTCAATTTCAGCCAGAAAATACCTGAAATCACAAAAAACACACAAACTCATAGTAAAGTCCAGAAATGTGAATTTAGCATAAAAACCAATGAAAACATCCCTAAAAGTAGCTAGATCCTACTAAAAACTACCTAAAAATAATGCCAAAAAGCATATAAATTATCCGCTCATCACAACACCAAACTTAAATTGTTTCTTGTCCCCAAGAAACTGAAAATCAAATAGGATAAAAAGAAGAGAATATACTATAAATCCCAAAATATCAATGAATATTAGTTCTAATTAGATGAGCGGGACTTGTAGCTTTTTGCTTCTGAACAGTTTTGGCATCTCACTTTTTCCTTTGAAATTTAGAATGATTGGCATCTCTAGGAACTCAAAATTTTGGATAGTGTTATTGATTCTCCTAGTTAAGTATGTTGATTCTTGAACACAGCTACTTTTATGAGTCTTGGTTGTGGCCCTAAGCACTTTGTTTTCCAATATTACCACCGGATACATAAATGCTACAAACACATGACTGGGTGAACCTTTTCAGATTGTGACTCATCTTTGCTAAAGTCCCCAGTTAGAGGTGTCCAGAGCTCTTAAGCACACTCTTTTTGCTTTGGGTCACGACTTTAACCACTCAGTCTCAAGTTTTTCACTTGGACCTGCATGCCACAAGCACATGGTTAGGCCTAGATTTTATTTCCCTGGCCCTCCTATCCATTGATGCTCAAAGCCTTGGATCCTTTTTACCCTTGCCTTTTGGTTTTAAAGGCTATTGGCTTTTTCTGCTTGCTTTTTTTTCTTTCTATTTTTTTTCGCCAAAATATTTTTTTTCGCAAGCTTTTGCTATTCACTGCTTTTTCTTGCTTCAGGAATCAAATTTATGATTTTTTAGATTATCAGTAACATTTCTCTTTGTTCATCATTCTTTCAAGAGCCAACAATTTTAACATTCATAAACAACAAGATAAAAAATATGCACTGTTCAAGCATTCATTCAGAAAACAAAAAGTATTGTCACGACATCAATATAATTAAACTAAGTTCAAGGATAAATTTGAAACTCATGTACTTCTTGTTCTTTTGTATTAAAAACATTTTTCATTTAACAGAGGTGAAGGATTCATAGAATTATTCATAGCCTTAAGACATAGTTACTAAAGACTAATGATCATGTAATGAAGACACAAACATAGACAAACTTATAGCATAAAAATAAAAAAACAGAGAAATAAGAGCAAGGAATGAGTCCACCTCAGTGATGGTGGCGTCTTCTTCTTGATGGACCAATGATGCCCTTGAGCTTTTCTATGTCTCTTCCTTGCCTTTGTTGCTCCTCCCTCATTGCTCTTTGATCTTCTCTAATCTCATGGAGAATGATGGAGTGCTCTTGATGTTCTACCCTTAATTGATCCATGTTATAACTCAAGTCTTCTAGAGAAGTGTTGAGTTATTCCCAATAGTTGTTTGGAGGAAAATACATCCCTTGAGGCATCTCAGGGATTCCTTGATGATGAGCTTCCTCATGTGTCTCTTGAGATCCATGAATGGGCTTTCTTGTTTGCTCCATCCTCTTCTTAGTGATGGGCTTGTTCTCCTCAATGAGGATATCTCCTTCTATGATAACTCCAGCTGAGTAGCATAGATGGCAAATAAGATGAGGAAAAGCTAGCCTTGCCAAGGTAGAGGGCTTTTCAGCTATTTTGTAGAATTCAAGAGAGATGCTATAGATCATGATGGCCCGATCCACAGTAACTTCGGATTGGTTGCTAGTGGAGATGATGGAGGGTTGGATGAACTCCAACCATCCTCTAGCCACAGGCTTAAGGTCCAGTCTTCTTAATTGAACCGGCTTGCCTTTTGAGTCTCTTTTCCATTGAGCTCCTTCCACATATATGTCCATGAGAACTTGGTCCAACCTTTGATCAAAGTTGACCCTTCTAGTGTAGGGGCGTGCATCTTCTTGCATTATAGGCAAGTTGAATGCCAACCTTACATTTTCCGAACTGAAATCTAAGTATTTCCCCCGAACCATTGTAAGATAATTCTTTGGGTTCGGGTTCATACTTTGATCATGGTTCCTAGTGATCCATGCATTGGCAAAGAACTCTTGAACCATTAAGATTCTGACTTGTTGAATGGGGTTGGTCAGAACTTTCCAACCTCTTCTTTGGATCTCATGTCGGATCTCCGGATACTCATTTTTCTTGAGCTTGAAAGGGACCTCGGGGATCACCTTCTTCTTGGCCACAACTTCATAGTAGTGGTCTTGATGGGCTTTTGAGATGAATCTCTCGATCTCCCATGACTCGGAAGTGGAAGCTTTTGTCTTCCCTTTCCTTTTCTAGAGTCTTCCCTTGTTATGGAAAAACAAAAAAAAGCTATGCTTTTTTTAGACCAAACTTAGAATGTTGCTCGTCCTTGAGCAAAAGAAGAAATAATAGATGAAGAAGAAGAAGATATGGAGGAGAGGGAGAGAGGTTTGTGTTTCGGTCAAGGGGGAGAAGAGATGGTTGTGTTTTGTGAAAATGAAGAAGGATGGAGGGATTTATATAGTGGAGGGAGAGGGAGTTGGTTCAGCCATTTAGGGTGGGTTTGGGTGGGAAAGAGATTTTGAATTTTGAAGGTAGGTGGGGTTTTAAAGGGAAGAGATGATGGATGTGAGTGGTGAAGAGGTGATGGGGAAGAGAGATTAAGTGATTGGTGAAGGGTTTTTGGGAAAGAGTGTTATTGGATTGTGTGAAGAGGAGAGAAGGTGAGTTGAGGTAGGTGGGGATCCTGTGGGGTCCACAGATCTTGAGGTGATCCTATGGGGTCCACAGATCCTGAGGTGTTAAGGATTTAACATCCCTGCACCAATTAGGCATGTAAAACGCCATCTCTATGCAATCCTGGCATTTAACGCCAGATTAATGCTTGTTTCTGGCGTTAAACACCAGCTCTATGCTTGTTTTGGGCATTCAACGCCAGTCTGCAGCATGTTTCTGGCGTTAAACACCAGCCAGATGCTCCTTACTGGTGTTTAAACGCCAGTAAGCCCTTCCTCCAGGGTGTGCTGTTTCTTCTGCTATTTTTTTATTTTGTTTTTAATTTTAGTATTTATTTTATGACTCCACATGATCATGAACCTAATAAAATATAAAAGAACAATAAAATAAAAAATAAAATTAGATAAATAAAAATTGGGTTGCCTCCCAATAAGCGCTTCTTTAATGTCAATAGCTTCACAGTGGGCTCTCAAGGAGCCTCACAGGTGATCAGGTCAATGTTGTGGACTCCCAACACCAAACTTAGAGTTTGAATGTGGGGGTTTCTCAATACCAAACTTAGAGTTTGGTTGTGGCCTCCCAACACCAAACTTAGAGTTTGATTGTCGGGGCTTTGTTTGACTCTGTATTGAGAGAAGCTTTTCATGCTTCCTCTCCATTGTTACAGAAGGGTAGCCTTGGGCTTTAAACACAAGGTAGTCCCCATTCAATTGAAGGACCAATTCTCCTCTGTTAACATCAATCACAGCTCCTGCTGTGGCTAGGAAGGGTCTTCCAAGGATGATGCATTCATCCTCATTCTTCCTAGTCTCTAAGATTATGAAATCAGCAGGGATGTAAAGGCCTATAACCTTTACTAACACATACTCTACTAATCCATAAGCTTGTCTTTGTGATCTGTCTGTGGTGCGCGAAATTGTGAACAATACTTTTTCACAACTCAAATAATCCCCGGTAATGGCTCCAAGAACTTGGTGGCTCAATACCATGGCATTACACAACTTCGCACAACTAACCAGCAAGTGCACTGGGTCGTCCAAGTAATAAACCTTACGTGAGTAAGGGTCGATCCCACGGAGATTGTTAGTATTGAAGCAAGCTATGGTCATCTTGTAAATCTTAGTCAGGCAAACTCAGATGTATATGGTGATGAACGAAAATAACATAAAAGATAAGGATAGAGATACTTATGTATATCATTGGTGTAAGAGCTTCAGACAAGTGTACGAAGATGCCTTCCCTTCCGTCTCTCTGCTTTCCTAATGCCTTCATCCAATCCTTTCTTACTCCTTTCCATGGCAAGCTCGTGTAAGGTTTCACTGTTGTCAGCAGCTACCTCCCATCCGCGCAGTGAAAGCTAATGCACACACTCTGTCACAGTGCTGCCAATCACCGGTTTGGTTCCCTCCCCTACCGGAATAGAATAACTCTTTTGCGTCTGTCACTAACGCCCAGTAGGTTACAGGTTTGAAGCACGTCACAGTCATTCAATCATTGAATCCTACTCAGAATACCACAGACAAGGTTAGACCTTCCGGATTCTCTTGAATGCTGCCATCAGTTCTTGCCTATACCACGAAGACTCTGATCTCACGGAATTGAATGGAAGAACAATAGTAATTGCATTAATACTCGAGGTACAGCAGAGCTCCACACCTTAATCTATGGTGTGTAGAAACTCCACCGTTGAAAATACATAAGCATAAGGTCTAGGCATGGCCGAATGGCCAGCCTCCCAATGATCTAAGATAGCATAAAACTCAAAGATAGCTACCAAGATGTCTGTAATACAATAGTAAAAGGTCCTACTTATAGAAAACTAGTACATAGATGAGTAAATGACATAAAAATCCACTTCCGGGCCCACTTGGTGTGTGCTTGGGCTGAGCAATGAAGAAATTTCGTGTAGAGACTCTCCTTGGAGTTAAACGCCAGCTTTAGTGCCAGTTTGGGCGTTTAACTCCCAATTAGGTGCCAGTTCCAGCGTTTAACGCTGGGATTTCTTGAGGTGACTTTGAACGCCGGTTTGGGCCATCAAATCTTGGGCAAAGTATGGACTATCATATATTGCTGGAAAGCCCAGGATGTCTACTTTCCAACGCCGTTGAGAGCGCGCCAATTGGGCTTCTGTAGCTCCAGAAAATCCGCTTCGAGTGCAGGGAGGTCAGAATCCAACAGCATCTGCAGTCCTTTTGAGTCTCTGGATCAGATTTTGCTCAGGTCCCTCAATTTCAGCCAGAAAATACCTGAAATCACAGAAAAACACACAAACTCATAGTAAAGTCCAGAAAAGTGAATTTTAACTAAAAACTAATAAAAATATACTAAAAACTAACTAGATCATATCAAAAACATACTAAAAACAATGCCAAAAAGTATACAAATTATCCGCTCATCACAACACCAAACTTAAATTGTTGCTTGTCCCCAAGCAACTGAAAATCAAATAAGATAAAAGGAAGAGAATATGCAATGAATTCCAAAAACATCTGTGAAGATCAGTATTAATTAGATGAGCGGGGCTTTTAACTTTTTGCCTCTGAACAGTTTTGGCATCTCAATCTATCCTTTGAAATTCAGAATGGTTGGCTTCTTTAGGAACTTAGAATCCAGATAGTGTTAATGATTCTCCTAGTAAAGTATGATGATTCTTGAACATAGCTTTTTATTGAGTCTTGGCTGTGGCCCAAAGCACTATGTCTTTCCAGTATTACCACCGGATACATACATGCCACAGACACATAATTGGGTGAACCTTTTCAGATTGTGACTTAGCTTTGCTAAAGTCCCCAATTAGAGGTGTCCAGGGTTCTTGAGCACACTCTTATTTGCCTTGGATCACAACTTTATTTCTTTCTTTTTCTTTTTTTTTTTCGAAATTTTTTTTTTTTTCGTTTGCTTTTTCTCTCTTTTTTTTTTTTTTTTTTTGCTTCAAGAATCATTTTTAATGATTTTTCAGATCCTCAGTAACATGTCTCCTTTTTCATCATTCTTTCAAGAGCCAACATTCATGAACCACAAATTCAAGATACATATGCACTGTTTAAGCATGCATTCAGAGAACAAAAATATTGCCACCACATCAAAATAATTAAACTATTATAAAATTCAAAATTCATGCAATTCTTCCTTTTTCAATTAAGCACATTTTTATTCAAGAAAGGTGATGGATTCATAGGACATTCATAACTTTAAGGCATAGACACTAAGACACTAATGATCACAAGACACAAGCATGGATAACATAAAGCATAAAAATCGAAAAACATGAGAATAAAGAACAAGGAAATCAAGGAATGGGTCCACCTCAGTGATGGCGGCTCTTCCTTGCTTTTGAAGGTCCTATGGAGTGCTTGAGCTCCTCAATGTCTCTTCCTTGCCTTTGTTGCTCCTCTCTCATGATTCTTTGTTCTTCTCTAATTTCATGGAGGAGAATGGAGTGTTCTTGGTGCTCCACCCTTAGTTGTCCCATATTGGAACTCAACTCTCCTAGGGAGGTGTTTAGTTGCCCCCAATAGTCTTGTGGAGGAAAATTCATCCCTTGAGGAATCTCAGGGATCTCATGATGAGTGGGATCTCTTGTGTACTCCATCCTTTTCTTAGTGATGGGTTTGTCCTCATCAATGGTGATGTCTCCCTCTATGTCAACTCCCACTGAATAACAGAGGTGACAAATGAGGTGAGGAAAGGCTAACCTTGCCAAGGTAGAGGTCTTGTCCGTCACCCTATAGAGTTCTTGGGCTATAACCTCATGAACCTCTATTTCTTCTCCAATCATGATGCTATGAATCATGATGGCCCGGTCTATAGTAACTTCGGACCGGTTGCTAGTGGGAATGATTGAGCGTTGTATGAACTCTAACCATCCTCTAGCCACGGGTTTGAGGTCATGCCTTCTCAATTGGACCGGCTTTCCTCTTGAATCTTGCTTCCATTGTGCGCCCTCTTCACATATGACTGTGAGGACTTGGTCCAACCTTTGATCAAAGTTGACCCTTCTAGTGTAAGGGTGCTCATCTCCTTGCATCATAGGCAAGTTAAACGCCACCCTCACACTTTCCGGACTAAAATCCAAGTATTTCCCCCGAACCATAGTAAGATAATTCTTTGGATCCGGGTTCACACTTTGGTCATGGTTCTTGGTGATCCATGCATTGGCATAGAACTCTTGAACCATCAAGATTCCGACTTGTTGAATGGGGTTGGTAAGTACTTCCCAACCTCTTCTTCGGATCTCATGGCGGATCTCCGGATATTCACCCTTTTTGAGTGAAAAGGGGACTTCGGGGATCACCTTCTTCAAGGCCACAACTTCATAGAAGTGGACTTGATGCACCCTTGAGAGGAATCTATCCATCTCCCATGACTCGGAGGTGGAAGCTTTTGCCTTCCCTTTCCTCTTTCTAGAGGTTTCTCCGGCCTTGGATGCCATAAATGGTTATGGAAAAACGAAAAAGCAACGCTTTCACCACACCAAACTTAAAATGTTTGCTCGTCCTCGAGCAAAAGAAGAAAGAAGAGAGTAGAAGAAGAAGAAATGAGGAAGAGGGAGATGGTGGTGTATTCGGCCAAGAAGGGTAAGAAAGGGTGTTTAGGTTGTGTGAAAATGAAGGGTTGGAGAAGGGTATTTATAGGAGAGAGGGGGGTGAGGGTTCGGCCATTTGAGGGTGGGTTTGGGAGGGAAAGTGGTTTGAAGGGTGAGGTTGGTGAGGGGTTTTTGGGGAAGAGGTGTTGAGGTGATTGGTGAATGGGGGAAGAAGAGAGAGAGTGATGGTAGGGTCCTGTGGGGTCCACAGATCCTGTAGTGTCAAGGAAAAGGCATCCTTGCACCAAATGGCATCAAAATCCACGTTTTGAGCCTTTTCTGGCGTTAAACGCCGGGCTGGTGCCCATTCCTGGCGTTTAACGCCAGGTTTTTACCCTTTACTGGCGTTTAACGCCAGTCTGGTGCCCCTTTCTGGCGTTAAACGCCCAGAATGGTGCCAGACTGGGCGTTAAACGCCCAACAGCTAGCATTACTGGCGTTTGAACGCCAGCTTCTTCTTCTCCAGGGTGTGCTGTTTTTCTTCCTGTTTTTCATTTTGTTTTTGCTTTTTTCATTGTTTTTGTGACTTCTTATGATCATCAACCTACAAAAAAGATAAAATAACAAAAGAAAATAATTAATTATAAAACATTGGGTTGCCTCCCAACAAGCGCTTCTTTAATGTCATTAGCTTGACAGAGGACTCTCATGGAGCCTCAGAGATGCTCAGAACCGTGTTGGAACTTCCCAACACCAAACTTAGAGTTTGAATGTGGCCTCCCAACACCAAACTTAGAGTCTGACTGTGGGGGCTCTGTTTGGCTCTGTTTTGAGAGAAGCTCTTCATGCTTCTTCTCCATGATGACAGAGGGATATCCTTGGGCCTTAAACACCAAGGATTCTTCATTCACTTGAATGATCAACTCTCCTCTATCAACATCAATCACAGCCTTTGCTGTGGCTAGGAAGGGTCTGCCAAGGATGATTGATTCATCCATGCACTTCCCAGTCTCTAGGACTATGAAATCAGTAGGAATGTAATGGTCTTCAACCTTAACCAGAACATCCTCTACAAGTCCATAGGCTTGTTTTCTTGAGTTGTCTGCCATCTCTAGTGAGATTTTTGCAGCTTGCACCTCAAAGATCCCTAATTTCTCCATTACAGAGAGGGGCATGAGGTTTATACTTGACCCCAAGTCACACAAGGCCTTCTTGAAGGTCATGGTGCCTATGGTACAAGGTATAGAAAACTTCCCAGGATCCTGCCTCTTTTGAGGCAATTGCTGCCTAGACAAGTTATCCAGTTCTTTGGTGAGCAAAGGGGGTTCATCCTCCCAAGTCTCATTTCCAAATAACTTGTCATTCAGCTTCATGATTGCTCCAAGGTATTTAGCAACTTGCTCCTCAGTGACATACTCCTCCTCTTCAGAGGAAGAATACTCATCAGAGCTCATGAAAGGCAGTAGTAAGTCCAAGGGAATCTCTATGGTCTCAGTTTGAGCCTTAGATTCCCAAGGTTCCTCATTGGGGAACTCATTGGAGGCCAGTGGACGTCCAGTGAGGCCTTCCTCAGTGGCGTTCACTGCCTCTTCTTCCTCCCAGAATTCGGCCATATTTATGGCTTTGCACTCTCCTTTTGGATTTTCTTCAGTGTTACTTGGGAGAGTGCTTGGGGGAAGTTCAGTAATTTTCTTGCTCAGCTGACCCACTTGTCCTTCCAAATTCTTAATGGAGGATCTAGTTTCAGTCATGAAACTTTGAGTGGTTTTGATTAGATCAGAGACCATGGTTGCTAAGTCAGAGGTATTCTGCTTAGAGCTCTCTGTCTGTTGCTGAGAAGATGATGGAAAAGGTTTACCATTGTTAAACCTGTTTCTTCCACCATTATTATTGAAACCTTGTTGAGGTCTCTCTTGATTCTTCCATGAGAGATTTGGGTGATTTCTCCATGAAGAATTATAGGTGTTTCCATAGGGTTCTCCTAGGTAATTCACCTCTTCCATGGAAGGGTTCTCAGGATCATAAGCTTCTTCCTCAGATGAAGCATCCTTAGTACTGTTTGGTGCATTTTGCATTCCAGACAGACTTTGAGAAATCAAATTGACTTGTTGAGTCAATATCTTGTTCTGAGCCAATATGGCATTCAGAGTGTCAATCTCAAGAACTCCTTTCTTCTGACTAGTCCCATTGTTCACAGGATTCCTTTCAGAAGTGTACATGAATTGGTTATTTGCAACCATTTCAATCAATTCTTGAGCTTCTGCAGGCGTCTTCTTCAGATGAAGAGATCCTCCAGCAGAGCTATCCAAAGACATCTTGGATAGTTCAGAGAGACCATCATAGAAAATACCTATGATGCTCCATTCAGAAAGCATGTCTGAAGGACATCTTCTGATTAATTATTTGTATCTTTCCCAAGCTTCATAGAGGGATTCTCCATCCTTCTGTCTGAAGGTTTGGACTTCCACTCTAAGCTTACTCCATCTTTGTGGTGGAAAGAACTTTGCCAAGAAGGCATTGACTAGCTTTTCCCAAGAGTCCAGGCTTTCTTTAGGTTGGGAGTCCAACCATATTCTAGCTCTGTCTCTCACAGCAAAAGGGAATAGCATCAGTCTATAGACCTCAGGGTTAACCCCATTAGTCTTGACTGTGTCACAGATTTGCAAGAACTCAGCTAAAAACTGATGAGGATCTTCCATTGGAAGTCCATGAAACTTGCAATTCTGTTGCATTAGAGAAACTAATTGAGGCTTAAGCTCAAGTTGTTTGCTCCAATGGCAGGGATAGAGATGCTTCTCCCATAGAAATCAGGAGTAGGTGCAGTAAAGTCACCAAGCACCTTCCTTGCATTGTTGGCATTGTTGTTGTTTTCGGCGGCCATTTGTTCTTCTTCCTTGAAGAATTCGGTCAGGTGCTCTAAAGAGAGTTGTGTTTTGGCTTCTCTTAGCTTTCGCTTCAAGGTTCTCTCAGGTTCAGGATCAGCCTCAACAAGAATGCCTTTGTCTTTGCTCCTGCTCATGAGAAAGAGAAGGGAACAAGAAAATGTGGAATCCTCTATGTCACAGTATAGAGATTCCTTTAGGTGTCAGAGGAAAAGAAAAATAGAAGAAAGAAGAAGGAGAAGAAGAATTCGAACTTTAGTTAGATAAGGTTCGAATTGTGCATTCAGAAGGAGTGGTACTCCATAAATAGAAGGATGTGGGAAGGAGGGAAGAGAATTTTTGAAAATTCATTTAAAAGATTTTGAAAACATTTTGAAAATTTGATTGATAATTTTCGAAAATTAAAAGTGAAAAAGAAATCAAGTGATTTTTGAAAAAGATTTTGAAATTAGAAATTAAAAAGATTTGATTGAAAACTATTTTGAAAAAGATGTGGTTAAAAAGATTTAATTGAAAAGTTATGGTTTTAAAAAGATGTGATTGAGAAGATATGATTTGAAAACAATTTTAAAAGATATGATTTGAAAACAATTTGAAAAGATATGACTTTAAAAATTAATGACTTGCCTAACAAGAAAAGATATGATTCAAACATAAAACCTTTCTCAACAGAAAAGGCAACAATTTTTGAGATGTTCAATCAAATCATTAATTGTTAGTAAGTATCTTTTAAAAAGGAAAGAAATTGATTTTGAAAACATTTGATTGAAAGATATGATTTGAAAAAGATTTGATTTTGAAAAACTTTGAAAACTTGAAAAAAATTGATTTTGAAAACAAAATCTTCCCCCTAGCACCATCCTGGCGTTAAACGCCCAGAATGGTATACATTCTGGCGTTTAACGCCCAAAATGCACCCTTTTTGGGCGTTAAACGCCCAACCCGGTACCCTGGCTGGCGTTTAAACGCCAGTCTGCCTTCTTCACTGGGCATTTTTGAATGCTCAGCTTTTTCTGTATAATTCCTCTGCAGTATGTTCTGAATCTTCAATTCTTTGTATCATTGACTTGAAAAGACACAAATTAAAAATATTTTTGGATTTTTTAATAATCAAAATGCAAAATGAATCAATTAACCATGCATGCAAGACACCAAACTTAGCAGTTTGTATACTACTGACACTAACAATATGAAAATGCATATGAGACACACAAAATACTTCAAGTCAATAGAATTCAAAGATCAAAACAAAGAAATATATGCATGGATTCGAAAATTATAACAAAAACATGCATTTGACACCAAACTTAGGATGAGACACTGAACTTATGCAAGAAACATCAAATTTTTTTTGGTCTTTTTATGATTTTGTAATTTTTTTGTGTTTTTCGAAAATTAAGTAGGAAAAGGTATCAAAATTCTAAATGAGAATTCCAGGAATCAGTGCAATGCTAGTCTAAGACTCCGGTCCAGGAATTAGACATGGCTTCACAGCCAGCCAAGCTTTCAAAGAAAGCTTCGGTCCAAAACACTAGACATGGCCAGAGGCCAGCCAAATCTTAGCAGATCACTGCTCCAAAAGCAAGATCAACAAGCTCTTGTGATGATAAGTTGAAACCTCGGTCCAATGAAATTAGACATGGCTTCTCAGCCAGCCAGATTTCAACAAATCATCATGAAACTCTAGAATTCATCTTCAAGAATTTCGAAAAAAATAATACCTAATCTAAGCAACAAGATGAACCGTCAGTTGTCCAGCCTAAACAATCCCGGGCAATAACACCAAAAACTTGATGTTGTTGCCAGATCTTGGCACTGATGTTACCAAAAGCTTGCTCAAAACTTGAACAATCCCCGGCAACGGCGCCAAAAACTTGGTGCGCGAAATTGTGAACAATACTTTTTCACAACTCAAATAATCCCCGGTAATGGCTCCAAGAACTTGGTGGCTCAATACCATGGCATTACACAACTTCGCACAACTAACCAGCAAGTGCACTAGGTCGTCCAAGTAATAAACCTTACGTGAGTAAGGGTCGATCCCACGGAGATTGTTAGTATTGAAGCAAGCTATGGTCATCTTGTAAATCTTAGTCAGGCAAACTCAGATGTATATGATGATGAACGAAAATAACATAAAAGATAAGGATAGAGATACTTATGTATATCATTGGTGTAAGAGCTTCAGACAAGTGTATGAAGATGCCTTCCCTTCCGTCTCTCTGCTTTCCTAATGCCTTCATCCAATCCTTTCTTACTCCTTTCCATGGCAAGCTCGTGTAAGGTTTCACTGTTGTCAGCAGCTACCTCCCATCCGCGCAGTGAAAGCTAATGCACACACTCTGTCACAGTGCTGCCAATCACCGGTTTGGTTCCCTCCCCTACCGGAATAGAATAACTCTTTTGCGTTTGTCACTAACGCCCAGTAGGTTACAGGTTTGAAGCACGTCACAGTCATTCAATCATTGAATCCTACTCAGAATACAACAGACAAGGTTAGACCTTCCGGATTCTCTTGAATGCTGCCATCAGTTTTTGCCTATACCACGAAGACTCTGATCTCACGGAATTGAATGGAAGAACAATAGTAATTGCATTAATACTCGAGGTACAGCAGAGCTCCACACCTTAATCTATGGTGTGTAGAAACTCCACCGTTGAAAATACATAAGCATAAGGTCTAGGCATGGCCGAATGGCCAGCCTCCCAATGATCTAAGATAGCATAAAACTCAAAGATAGCTACCAAGATGTCTGTAATACAATAGTAAAAGGTCCTACTTATAGAAAACTAGTACATAGATGAGTAAATGACATAAAAATCCACTTCCGGGCCCACTTGGTGTGTGCTTGGGCTGAGCAATGAAGAAATTTCGTGTAGAGACTCTCCTTGGAGTTAAACGCCAGCTTTAGTGCCAGTTTGGGCGTTTAACTCCCAATTAGGTGCCAGTTCCAGCGTTTAACGCTGGGATTTCTTGAGGTGACTTTGAACGCCGGTTTGGGCCATCAAATCTTGGGCAAAGTATGGACTATCATATATTGCTGGAAAGCCCAGGATGTCTACTTTCCAACGCCGTTGAGAGCGCGCCAATTGGGCTTCTGTAGCTCCAGAAAATCCGCTTCGAGTGCAGGGAGGTCAGAATCCAACAGCATCTGCAGTCCTTTTGAGTCTCTGGATCAGATTTTTGCTCAGGTCCCTCAATTTCAGCCAGAAAATACCTGAAATCACAGAAAAACACACAAACTCATAGTAAAGTCCAGAAAAGTGAATTTTAACTAAAAACTAATAAAAATATAATAAAAACTAACTAAAAGATACTAAAAACATACTAAAAACAATGCCAAAAAGTGTACAAATTATCCGCTCATCACAACACCAAACTTAAATTGTTGCTTGTCCCCAAGCAACTGAAAATCAAATAAGATAAAAAGAAGAGAATATACTATAGACTCCAAACTATCAATGAAACTTAGCTCCAAATTAGATGAGCGGGACTAGTAGCTTTTTGCCTCCGAACAGTTTTGGCATCTCACTTTATCCTTTTGAAATTCAGAATGATTGGCTTCTTTAGGAACTCAGAATCCAGATAGTGTTATTGATTCTCCTAGTTAAGTATGATGATTCTTGAACACAGCTACTTATTGAGTCTTGGCTGTGGCCCAAAGCACTCTGTCTTCCAGTATTACCACCGGATACATACATGCCACAGACACATAATTGGGTGAACCTTTTCAGATTGTGACTCAGCTTTGCTAGAGTCCCCCAATTAGAGGTGTCCAGGGTTCTTAAGCACACTCTTATTGCCTTGGATCACAACTTTATTTCTTTCTTTTTCTTTCTTTTTCTTTTTTTTTTTGTATTCACTGCTTTTTCTTGCTTCAAGAATCATTTTTATGATTTTTCAGATCCTCAGTAACATGTCTCCTTTTCCATCATTCTTTCAAGAGCCAACAACTTTAACATTCATGAACAACAAATTCAAAAGACATATGCACTGTTCAAGCATACATTCAGAGAACAAAAGTGTTGCCACCACATCAAACTAATTAAGCTAGTTTTAAAGATGAATTTGAAATCCTGTACTTCTTGTTCTTTTGATAAAAAACAGTTTTCATTTAAGAAAGGTGATGGATTCATATCACAGCTTTAAGGCATAGACACTAAGACACTAATGATCATAAGACACAAACATGGATAAACATAAGCATAAAAATTCGAAAAAACAGAAAATAAAGAACAAGGAGATTAAAGAACGGGTCCCCTTAGTGATGGCGGCTTGTTCTTCCTCTTGAAGATCCTATGGAGTGCTTGAGCTCCTCAATGTCTCTTCCTTGTCTTTGTTGCTCCTCTCTCATGATCCTTTGATCTTCTCCAATTTCATGGAGGAGGATGGCATGTTCTTGGTGCTCCACCCTTAGTTGTCCCATGTTAGAACTTAATTTCCTAGGAGGTGTTAATTTGCTCCCAGTAGTCTTGTGGAGGAAAGTGCATCCCTTGAGGTATCTTAGGGATCTCTTGATGAGAGGGGTCTCTTGTTTGCTCCATCTTCTTCTTAGTGATGGGCTTGAGGTCATGCCTTCTCAGTTGAACCGGCTTTGGATGCCATAAATGGTTCTGGAAAAACAAAAAGCAATGCTTTTACCACACCAAACTTAAAAGGTTTGCTCGTCCTCGAGCAAAAGAAGAAAGAAGAGAGTAGAAGAAGAAGAAATGGGGGAGAGGGCGATGGCTTTGTGGTTCGGCCAAAAAAAGGGGGAGAAGTGGTGGTTTATGAAGGATGGATGTGAGTGGTGAAGAGAAAGAGATGTTGAGGTGATTGGTGAATGGGTGAAGAAGAAGAGAGAGAGTGGTGGGGTTGGTGGGGATCCTGTGGGGTCCACAGATCCTGAGGTGTCAAGGAAAAGTCATCCCTGCACCAAATGGCATCAAAATCCACGTTTGAGCCATTTCTGGCGTTTAACGCCAGGTTCTAGCCCTTTTCTGGCGTTTAACGCCAGTCTGGTGCCCCTTTCTGGCGTTAAACGCCCAGAATGGTGCCAGACTGGGCGTTAAACGCCCAACTGCTAGCCTCACTGGCGTTTTAAACGCCAGTGAGTTCTTCTCCAGGGTGTGCTGTTTTCTTCTGTTTTTCATTCTGTTTTTGCTTTTTCAATGGATTTGTGAATTCATGATCATCAACCTACAAAAAAAGATAAAATAACAAAAGGAAATAGTTAATTATAAAACATTGGGTTGCCCAACAAGCGCTTCTTTAATGTCATTAGCTTGACAGGGACTCTCATGGAGCCTCACAAATGATCAGAGCAATGTTGAAACATCCCAACACCAAACTTAGAGTTTGAATGGGGGGTTCAACACCAAACTTAGAGTTTGGTTGTGGCCTCCCAACACAAACTAGAGTTTGACTGTGGGGGCTGTTTGTCTTGAATGAGAGAAGCTCTTCATGCTTCCTCTCTATGATGATAGAGGATGTCCTTGGGCCTTAAACACCAAGGATTCTTCATTCACTTGAATGATCAACTCTCCTCTATCAACATCAATCACAGCCTTGCTGTGGCTAGGAAGGGTCTGCCAAGGATGAGGATTCATCCATGCACTTCCCAGTCTCTAGGACTATGAAGTCAGTAGGGATGTAATGGTCTTCAATCTTCACCAAAACATCTCTACAAGTCCATGAGCTTGTTTTCTTGAATTGTCTGCCATCTCTAATGAGATTCTTGCAGCCTGCACCTCAAAGATCCCTAATTTCTCCATTACAGAGAGGGGCATGAGGTTTACACTTGACCCTAAGTCACACAAGGCCTTCTTGAAGGTCATGGTGCCTATGGTACAAGGTATAGAAAACTTCCCAGGATCCTGCCTCTTTTGAGGCAGTTTCTGCCTAGACAAGTCATTCAGTTCTTTGGTGAGCAAGGGTGGTTCATCCTCCCAAGTCTCATTTCCAAATAACTTGTCATTCAGTTTCATGATTGCTCCACGGTATTTAGCAACTTGCTCTTCAGTGACATACTCATCCTCTTCAGAGGAAGAATACTCATCAGAGCTCATGAATGGCAGAAGTAAGTCCAATGGAATCTCTATGGTCTCATTTTGAGCCTCAGATTCCCATTGTTCCTCATTGAGGAACTCAGAGGAGATTGGTACACGCCCATTGAGGTCTTCCTCAGTGGCGTCCTCCTCCTCTCTTTCCTCTCCATATTCGGCCATGTCTATGGCTTTGCACTCTCCTTTTGGATTTTCTTCTGTATTACTTGGGAGAGTGCTAGGAGGGAGTTCAGTAACTTTCTTGCTCAGCTGACCCACTTGTCCTTCCAAATTTCTGATGGAGGACCTTGTTTCATTCATGAAACTTTGAGTGGTCTTTATTAGATCAGAGACCATCGTTGCTAAGTCAGAAGTATTCTGCTTAGAACTCTCTGTCTGTTGCTGAGAAGATGATGGAAAAGGTTTGCCATTGTTAAACCTGTTTCTTCCACCATTATTATTGTTGAAACCTTGTTGAGGTTTCTCTTGATTCTTCCATGAGAAATTGGGGTGATTTCTCCATGAAGAATTATAGGAGTTTCCATAGGGTTCTCCTAGGTAATTCACCTCTTCCATTGAAGGGTTCTCAGGATCATAGGCTTCTCCCTTAGATGAAGCATCCTTAGTACTGCTTGGTGCATTTTGCATTCCAGACAGACTTTGAGAAATCAAATTGACTTGTTGAGTCAATATCTTATTCTGAGCCAAAATGGCGTTCAGAGTGTCAATCTCAAGAACTCCTTTCTTCTGACTTGTCCCATTGTTCACAGGATTTCTCTCAGAAGTGTACATGAATTGGTTATTTGCAACCATTTCAATGAGCTCTTGAGCTTCTGTAGGCGTCTTCTTCAGATGAAGAGATCCTCCAGCAGAGCTATCCAAGGACATCTTGGATAGTTCAGAGAGACCATCATAGAAAATACCTATGATGCTCCATTCAGAAAGCATGTCAGAAGGACATTTTCTGATTAATTGTTTGTATCTTTCCCAAGCTTCATAGAGGGATTCTCCATCCTTCTGTTTGAAGGTTTGGACTTCCACTCTAAGCTTACTCCATTTTTGAGGTGGAAAGAACTTTGCCAAGAAGGCATTGACTAGCTTTTCCCAAGAGTCCAGGCTTTCTTTAGGTTGAGAGTCCAACCATATTCTAGCTCTGTCTCTTACAGCAAAAGGGAATAGCATCAGTCTATAGACCTCAGGGTCTACCCCATTAGTCTTGACTGTGTCACAGATTTGCAAGAATTCAGCTAAGAACTGATGAGGATCTTCCATTGGAAGTCCATGGAACTTGCAATTCTGTTGCATTAGAGAAACTAATTGAGGCTTAAGCTCAAAGTTGTTTGCTCCAATGGCAGGGATAGAGATGCTTCTCCCATAGAAGTCGGGAGTAGGTGCAGTAAAGTCACCCAGCACCTTCCTTGCATTGTTGTTGTTTTCGGCTGCCATGTCTTTTTCTTCTTTGAAGAATTCGGTTAGATCCTCTACAGAGAGTTGTGCCTTAGCTTCTCTTAGCTTTCGCTTCAAGGTCCTCTCAGGTTCAGGGTCAGCTTCAACAAGAATGCCTTTGTCTTTGTTCCCGCTCATATGAAAGAGAAGAGAACAAGAAAATATGGAATCCTCTATGTCACAGTATAGAGATTCCTTGAGGTGTCAGAGGAGGAAAAATGGAGGGCAGAAGTAGAAAATTCGAACTTATCAAAGAAGATGGAGTTCGAATTTTGCATTAAGGAATAGAGTTAGTCCAAAAATAGAAGGATGTGAGAAGAAGGGAAGTAATTTTCGAAAATTAAGTAAAAGATTTTGAAAATATTTTTGAAAAACACAAATTGATTTTCGAAAATAAGAGTGAGAAAGAGATCAAGTGATTTTTGAAAAAGATTTTGAAATTAGAAGTTAAAAAGATTTGATTGAAAACTATTTTGAAAAAGATGTCATTAAAAAGATATGATTGATTTTAAAAAAATGTGATTTAAGAAGATATGATTTGAAAACATTTTTAAAAAGATTTGATTTGAAAAACATTTTAAAAAGATTTGATTTTAAAAATTAATGACTTGCCTAACAAGAAAAGATATGATTCAAACATAAAACCTTCCTTAACAGAAAAGGCAAAAAATGTTCAATCAAATCATTAATTGTTAGTAAGTATCTTTGAAAAAGGAAAGAAATTGATTTTGAAAACATTTGATTGAAAAGATATGATTTGAAAAAGATTTGATTTTGAAAAACTTTGAAAACTTGAAAAAAAATTGATTTTGAAAACAAAATCTTCCCCCTTTGCCATCCTGGCGTTAAACGCCCAGAATGGTGCACATTCTGGCGTTTAACGCCCAAACTACTACCCTTTTGGGCGTTAAACGCCCAGCCAGGCACCCTGGCTGGCGTTTAAACGCCAGTTTGTCTTCTTCACTGGGCATTTTTGAATGCTCAGCTTTTTCTGTGTGATTCCTCTGCAGTATGTTCTGAATCTTCAATTCTCTGTATTATTGACTTGAAAAGACACAAATTAAAAATATTTTTGGATTTTTAATAATAAGGACTAATCAAAATGCAACAAAAATCAAATAACAATGCATGCAAGACACCAAACTTAGCAGTTTGTACACTATTGACACTAACAAAATAAGAATGCATATGAGAAACAACAAAACACTCAAGTCAATAGAATTCAAAGATCAAAACAAGGAAATCATCAAGAGCAACTTGAAGATTAATTAAGATGCATGCATAGATTCGAAAAATGCAAGAAGAACAGAAACATGCAATTGACACCAAACTTAAGATGAGACTCTAGACTTAAACAAGAAATATTTTTGGTTTTTATGATTTTGTAATAATTTTTTTTTTGGTTTTTTTTTCGAAAATTAAGTTAAAAGGAAAATAAAGGTATCAAAGTTCTTAATGAGAATTCCAGGAATCATGCAATGTTAGTCTAAAGCTTTAGTCTAAAGGAATTAGACATGGCCGGCTAAGCTTCAGCAGGACATTGCATTCAAGAGCTAAATTGATGATGATCAATCAGCTTTGGTGATGATAAGAACATCACCTTGAAACACTAGAATTCATTCTTAAGAGCTCTGAAGAAAATTAATACCTAATCTAAGCAACAAGATGAACCGTCAGTTGTCCATACACAAGAACAATCCCCGGCAACGGCGCCAAAAACTTGATGTTGTTGCCGGATCTTGGCACTGATGTTACCAAAAGCTTGCTCAAAACTTGAACAATCCCCGGCAACGGCGCCAAAAACTTGGTGCACGAAATTGTGATCACTACAACTTCGCACAACTAACCAGCAAGTGCACTGGGTCGTCCAAGTAATAAACCTTACGCGAGTAAGGGTCGATCCCACGGAGATTGTTGGTATGAAGCAAGCTATGGTCACCTTGTAAATCTCAGTCAAGTAGACTCAAATGGGTATAGTGGTAAACGAATAAAGTAACAAGATAAAGATAGAGATACTTATGCATATCATTGGTGAGAGCTTCAGATAAGCGTATGAAGATGCCTTCCCTTCCGTCTCTCTGCTTTCCTACTGTCTTCATCCAATCCTTCTTACTCCTTTCCATGGCAAGCTCGTGTAGGGTTTCACTGTTGTCAGCAACTACCTCCCATCCTCGCAGTGAAAGCTAATGCACACACTCTGTCACAGTGCTGCCAATCACCGGTGTGGTTCCCTCCCCTACCGGAATAGAATCACTCTTTTGCGTCTGTCACTAACGCCCAGTAGGTTACAGGTTTGAAGCACGTCACAGTCATTCAATCATTGAATCCTACTCAGAATACCACAGACAAGGTTAGACCTTCCGGATTCTCTTGAATGCCGCCATCAGTTCTTGCCTATACCACGAAGATTCCGATTAAAGAATCCAAGAGATATTCACTAAGCCTCGAATGCTTGTAGAACAAGAATGGTTGTCAGTCACCTTGTTCATAGGTGAGAATGGTGATGGGCGTCAATCATCACCTTCATCAAGTTGAAGAACAAGTGATATCTTGGTAAAAGAACAAGCGGAATTTGAATAGAAGAACAATAGTAATTGCATTAATACTCGAGGTACAGCAGAGCTCCACACCTTAATCTATGGTGTGTAGAAACTCCACCGTTGAAAATACATAAGAACAAAAGTGATCATTGGTTTCGGCCCCAGAGAGGGAGCCAGAAGAACCAAGATGAAAATACAATAGTAAAAGGTCCTACTTATAGAAAACTAGTAGCCTAAGGTGTACAAAGATGAGTAAATGACATAAAAATCCACTTCCGGGCCCACTTGGTGTGTGCTTGGGCTGAGCAATGAAGCATTTTCGTGTAGAGACTCTTCTTGGAGTTAAACGCCAGCTTTTATGCCAGTTTGGGCGTTTAACTCCCATTTAGGTGCCAGTTCCGGCGTTTAACGCTGGAATTTCTTGAGGTGACTTTGAACGCCGGTTTGGGCCATCAAATCTTGGGCAAAGTATGGACTATTATATATTGCTGGAAAGCCCAGGATGTCTACTTTCCAACGCCGTTGAGAGCGCACCAATTGGGCTTCTGTAGCTCCAGAAAATCCACTTCGAGTGCAGGAAGGTCAGAATCCAACAGCATCTGCAGTCCTTTTGAGCCTCTGGATCAGATTTTTGCTCAGATCCCTCAATTTCAGCCAGAAAATACCTGAAATCACAGAAAAACACACAAACTCATAGTAAAGTCCAGAAAAGTGAATTTTAACTAAAAACTAATAAAAATATAATAAAAACTAACTAAAAGATACTAAAAACATACTAAAAACAATGCCAAAAAGCGTACAAATTATCCGCTCATCAGGCCATCAAATCTTGGGCAAAGTATGGACTATCATATATTGCTGGAAAGCCCAGGATGTCTACTTTCCAACGCCGTTGAGAGCGCGCCAATTGGGCATCTGTAGCTCCAGAAAATCCACTTTGAGTGCAGGGAGGTCAGAATCCAACAGCATCTGTAGTCCTTTTGAGTCTCTGGATCAGATTTTTGCTCAGATCCCTCAATTTCAGCCAGAAAATACCTGAAATCACAGAAAAACACACAAACTCATAGTAAAGTCCAGAAAAGTGAATTTTAACTAAAAACTAATAAAAATATACTAAGAACTCAACTAAAACTATCAAAAACATACTAAAAACAATGCCAAAAAGCGTACAAATTATCCGCTCATCACAACACCAAACTTAAATTGTTGCTTGTCCCCAAGCAACTGAAGATCAAATAAGATAAAAAGAAGAGAATATGCAATGAACTCCAAAAACATCTATGAAGATCAGTATTAATTAGATGAGCGGGGCTTTTAGCTTTTTGCCTCTGAATAGTTTTGGCATCTCACTCTATCCTTTGGAACTCAGAATGATTGGCTTCTTTAGGAACTTAGAATCCAGATAGTGTTATTGATTCTCCTAGTTAAGTATGATGATTCTTGAACACAGCTACTTATTGAGTCTTGGCTGTGGCCCAAAGCACTCTGTCTTCCAGTATTACCACCGGATACATACATGCCACAGACACATAATTGGGTGAACCTTTTCAGATTGTGACTCAGCTTTGCTAAAGTCCCCAATTAGAGGTGTCCAGGGTTCTTAAGCACACTCTTATTGTCTTGGATCACAACTTTATTTCTTTCTTTTTCTTTCTTTTTCGTTTTTTTTTTCTCTTTTTTTTCGGTTTTTTTTTTCGCTTGCTTTCTTCTTCTTTTTTTTTTGTATTCACTGCTTTTTCTTGCTTCAAGAATCATTTTTATGATTTTTCAGATCCTCAGTAACATGTCTCCTTTTTCATCATTCTTTCAAGAGCCAACATTCATGAACCACAAATTCAAAAGACATATGCACTGTTCAAGCATACATTCATAGAACAAAAGTGTTGCCACCACATCAAAATAATTAAACTGTTATAAAATTCAAAATTCATGCAATTCTTTTCTTTTTCAATTAAGAACAATCTCTAAGAAAGGTGATGGATTTATAGGACATTCATAACTTTAAGGCATAGACACTAAGACACTAATGATCATAAGACACAAACATAGATAACCATAAAGCACTAAAATTCGAAAAAACAGAAAATTAAAGAACAAGGAGATTAAAGAACGGGTCCACCTTAGTGATGGCGGCTTGTTCTTCCTCTTGAAAGTCTTATGGAGTGCTTGAGCTCCTCAATGTCTCTTCCTTGTCTTTGTTGCTCCTCTCTCATGATTCTTTGATCTTCTCTAATTTCATGGAGGAGAATGGAGTGTTCTTGGTGCTCCACCCTTAGTTGTCCCATGTT
The DNA here is from genome assembly GCF_014773155.1 of Arachis stenosperma. NCBI lineage: Eukaryota > Viridiplantae > Streptophyta > Magnoliopsida > Fabales > Fabaceae > Arachis > Arachis stenosperma. The sequence continues at coordinate 122,999,118 of NC_080379.1, forward strand.
GGAACTCAATTCTCCTAGGGAGGTGTTTAGTTGCTCCCAATAGCCTTGTGGAGGAAAGTGCATCCCTTGAGGCATCTCAGGGATCTCATGATGAGGGGGATCTCTTGTTTGCTCCATCCTTTTCTTGGTGATGGGCTTGTCCTCATCAATGGGGGTGTCTCCTTCTATGTCAACTCCTACTGAATAACAGAGGTGACATATGAGATGAGGAAAGGCTAGCCTTGCCAAGGTGGAAGACTTGTCCGCCACTTTATAGAGTTCTTGGGCTATAACCTCATGAACTTCCACTTCTTCTCCAATCATGATGCTATGAATCATGATGGCTCGGTCTAGAGTAACTTCGGACCGGTTGCTAGTGGGAATGATTGAGCGTTGAATAAACTCCAACCATCCTCTAGCCATGGGCTTGAGGTCATGCCTTCTCAATTGAACCGGCTTCCCTCTTGAATCTCTCTTCCATTGTGCGCCTCTCACATATGACTGTGAGGACTTGGTCCAACCTTTGATCAAAGTTGACCCTTCTAGTGTAAGGATGTTCATCTCCTTGCATCATGGGCAAGTTGAATGCTAACCTTACATTTTCCGGACTAAAATCCAAGTATTTCCCCCGAACCATAGTAAGATAATTCTTTGGATCCGGGTTCACACTTTGATCATGGTTCTTGGTGATCCATGCATTGGCATAGAACTCTTGAACCATCAAGATTCCGACTTGTTGAAGGGGGTTGGTAAGCACTTCCCAACCTCTTCTTCGGATCTCATGGCGGATCTCCGGATATTCACCCTTTTTGAGTGAAAAGGGGACCTCGGGGATCACCTTCTTCAAGGCCACAACATCATAGAAGTGGTCTTGATGCACCCTTGAGATGAATCTATCCATCTCCCATGACTCGGAGGTAGAAGCTTTTGCCTTCCCTTTCCTCTTTCTAGAGGTTTCTCCGGCCTTGGATGCCATAAATGGTTATGGAAAAACGAAAAAGCAACGCTTTTACCACACCAAACTTAAAAGGTTTGCTCGTCCTCGAGCAAAAGAAGAAAGAAGAGAGTAGAAGAAGAAGAAATGAGGAAGAAGGGAATGGCTTTGTATTCGGCCAAAGAGGGGGAGAAGTGGTGTTTAGGTTGTGTGAAAATGAAGGAGTGAAGAAGGGTATTTATAGGAGAGGGGGGAGATGGGGTTCGGCTATTATGGGTGGGTTTGAGAGGGAAAGTGGTTTGAATTTGAAGGGTGAGGTAGGTGGGGTTTTATGAAGGATGGATGTGAGTGGTGAAGAGAAAGATGGGAGTTGATAGGTGAAGGGTTTTTGGGGAAGAGGTATTGAGGTGATTGGTGAATGGGTGAAGAAGAGAGAGAGAGTGGTGGGGTTGGTGGGGGTCCTGTGGGGTCCACAGATCCTGTGGTGTCAAGGAAAAGTCATCCCTGCACCAAATGGCATTCAAAATTACGTTTTGAGCCATTTCTGGCGTTAAACGCCGGGCTGGTGCCCATTCCTGGCGTTTAACGCCAGGTTCTTGCCCTTTTCTGGCGTTTAACGCCAGTCTGGTGCCCCTTTCTGGCGTTAAACGCCCAGAATGGTGCCAGACTGGGCGTTAAACGCCCAACTGCTAGCCTCACTGGCGTTTAAACGCCAATGAATTCTTCCTCCAGGGTGTGCTGTTTTTCTTCCTGTTTTTCATTCTGTTTTTGCTTTTTCAATTGATTTTGTGTCTTCTTATGATCATCAACCTACAAAAAAATAAAATGACAAAGAGAAATAGATAAAATATAACATTGGGTTGCCTCCCAACAAGCGCTTCTTTAATGTCAGTAGCTTGACAGAGGGCTCTCATGGAGCCTCACAGATACTCAGAGCAATGTTGGAACCTCCCAACACCAAACTTAGAGTTTGAGTGTGGGGGTTCAACACCAAACTTAGAGTTTGGTTGTGGCCTCCCAACACCAAACTTAGAGTTTGACTGTGAGGGCTCTGCTTGACTCTGAATTGAGAGGAGCTCTTCATGCTTCCTCTCTATGGTGACAGAGGGATATCCTTGAGCCTTAAACACATAGGATTTTTCATTCACTTGAATGATCAGTTCACCTCCATCAACATCAATCACAGCCTTTGCTGTGGCTAGGAAGGGTCTGCCAAGGATGATGGATTCATCCATGCACTTCCCAGTCTCTAGGACTATGAAATCAGTAGGGATGTAATGGTCTTCAATTTTTACCAAAACATTCTCTACAAGTCCATGAGCTTGTTTTCTTGAGTTGTCTGCCATCTCTAGTGAGATTCTTGCAGCTTGTACTTCAAAGATCCCTAGCTTCTCCATTACAGAGAGAGGCATGAGGTTTACACTTGACCCTAAGTCACACAGAGCCTTCTTGAAGGTCATGGTGCCTATGGTACAAGGTATTGAGAACTTCCCGGGATCTTGTTTCTTTTGAGGTAATTTCTGCCTAGACAAGTCATCCAGTTCTTTGGTGAGCAAAGGGGGTTCATCCTCCAAGTCTCATTTCCAAATAACTTGTCATTTAGCTTCATGATTGCTCCAAGGTATTTGGCAACTTGCTCTTCAGTGACATACTCATCCTCTTCAGAGGAGGAATACTCATCAGAGCTCATGAAAGGCAGAAGTAAGTCCAATGGAATCTCTATGGTCTCATTTTGAGCCTCAGATTCCCATGGTTCCTTATTAGGGAACTCATTGGAGGTCAGTGCACGCCCATTTAGGTCTTCCTCAGTGGCGTTCACTTCCTCTCCTTCCTCTCCAAATTCGGCCATGTTGATGGCCTTGCACTCTCCTTTTGGATTTTCTTCTGTATTGCTTGGAAGAGTACTTGGAGGGAGTTCAGTAATTTTCTTGCTCAGCTGTCCCACTTGTGCCTCCAAATTCCTAATGGAAGACCTTGTTTCAGTCATGAAACTTTGAGTGGTTTTGATTAGATCAGAGACCATGGTTGCTAAGTCAGAGGGGTTCTGCTTAGAATTCTCTGTCTGTTGCTGAGAAGATGATGGAAAAGGCTTGCCATTGCTAAACCTGTTTCTTCCACCATTGTTGTTGTTGAAACCTTGTTGAGGTCTCTCTTGATTCTTCCATGAAAAATTTGGGTGATTTCTCCATGAAGAATTATAGGTGTTTCCATAGGGTTCTCCTAGGTGATTCACCTCTTCTATTGAAGGATTCTCAGGATCATAAGCTTCTTCCTCAGATGAAGCATCCTTAGTACTGCTTGGTGCACTTTGCATTCCAGACAAACTTTGAGAAATCAAATTGACTTGTTGAGTCAATATCTTATTCTGAGCCAAAATGGCATTCAGAGTATCAATCTCAAGAATTCCTTTCTTCTGACTTGTCCCATTGTTCACAGGATTCCTTTCAGAAGTGTACATGAATTGGTTATTTGCAACCATTTTAATGAGCTCTTGAGCCTCTGTAGGCATCTTCTTCAGATGAAGAGATCCTCCAGCAGAGCTATCCAAAGACATCTTGGATAGTTCAGAGAGACCATCATAGAAAATACCTATGATGCTCCATTCAGAAAGCATGTCTGAGGGACACTTTCTGATTAATTGTTTGTATCTTTCCCAAGCTTCATAGAGGGATTCACCATCCTTTTGTCTGAAGGTTTGGACTTCCACTCTGAGCTTACTCAATTTTTGAGGTGGAAAGAACTTTGCCAAGAAGGCATTGACTAGCTTTTCCCAAGAGTCCAGGCTTTCTTTAGGTTGTGAGTCCAACCATATTCTAGCTCTGTCTCTTACAGCAAAAGGGAATAGCATCAGTCTGTAGACCTCATGGTCAACCCCATTAGTCTTGACTGTGTCACAGATTTGCAAGAATTCAGCTAAAAACTGATGAGGATCTTCCAAAGGAAGTCCATGGAACTTGCAATTCTGTTGCATTAGAGAAACTAATTGAGGCTTAAGCTCAAAGTTGTTTGCTCCAATGGCAGGGATAGAGATGCTTCTCCCATAGAAGTCGGGAGTAGGTGCAGTAAAGTCACCCAGCACCTTCCTTGCATTGTTGGCATTGTTGTTGTTTTCGGCTGCCATGTCTTCTTCTTCTTTGAAGAATTCGGTTAGGTCCTCTATAGAGAGTTGTGCCTTAGCTTCTCTTAGCTTTCGCTTCAAGGTCCTTTCAGGTTCAAGGTCAGCTTCAACAAGAATGCCTTTGTCTCTGCTCCTGCTCATATGAAAGAGAAGAGAACAAGAAAATGTGGAATCCTCTATGTCACAGTATAGAGATTCCTTGAGGTGTCAGAGGAAAAGAAAAATAGAAGAAAGAAGAAGGAGAATTCGAACTTTAATTAGATGGAGTTCGAATTGTGCATTAAGAAGGAGTGGTACTCCATAAATAGAAGGATGTGGGAAGAGAGGAAGAAATTTTCGAAAATCAAGTGAAATATTTTGAAAACATTTTTTTTTAAAAAAAATTAATTGATTTTCGAAAATAAAAGTGGGGAAGAAATCAAGTGATTTTTGAAAAAGATTTTGAAATTAGAAATCAGAAAGATTTGATTGAAAACTATTTTGAAAAAGATGTGGTTAAGAAGATATGATTGGTTTTTAAAAAGATGTGATTGAGAAGATATGATTTGAAAAACATTTTAAAAAAATTTGATTTTAAAAATTAATGACTTGCCTAACAAGAAAAGATATGATTCAAACATTAAACCTTTCTCAACAGAAAAGGTAACAAACTTGAGATGTTCAATCAAATCATTAATTGTTAGTAAGTGTTCATACCCTGACCGAGCTCCCCAAACTCGGCAAAGTTCATAGAAGGTCCGACCTCATCCCCAGGCCCATGCCTGAGGTCGGACCTCGGACAATAAAGCTAAAGAAGCCCAAAAGGAACGAAGCCCAAGACCTAAAGGCCGAAAAGGCCTAGGAAAGGCGGTTCCACAAAGATAAAGATAAAACTCCCAAAAGGATAAGATAAGATAAGAATATCTTATCCAGGGAAGATCACGGCCAACTACTATAAATACACTGGAGCACCCAGGTATAACATATACTCTAATTCTACTCAATATCTGCTTGGACCCATGCTAACTTAAGCATCGGAGTGTCATTGCAGGTACCACCACCAACCACTCGGCATACCAAGCTCGGGTCATCAATCCCCCCATCTCGGGCCTCCCTAAGACGACCGAGCTGCACGTTTCAGGTAACCCTCGGAACATTGGCGCCGTTGCCGGGGAACCTGGAAGTCATCCCTTTACCATGGCGGACGACCCTCCCAACAATAACCACGCTACATCAGAACAAGAGGAAGAAGTTGACACCGGAGAACGACCGGATAGCCCTCTATCACTGCGCACTCCAGGAGGAAACAAACAGAATCGCCCAAAGACATCACTCCCAAACCAAGATCCCCAAAATCCCGAAAGCTCGGAAATTCTAGAAGCAGTTCGGACACAGCAAAACCGGCTGAAACAACTCGAAGAGGACGTAAAAAAGCAGAGAGAAACTGAACAAGATCTGAGGAGGGAAGCTCGCAAGCGCAGAGAATTAGAAGAAAAACTACGGAAAATAGAGGCCAACCTGAAGGACCGGACGGAACGCGGCACCACCCCCGAAGGCAATCATGATCCCTTCACACGAGAGATCATGAAGGAGAAGGTACCGCGAAACTTCAAACCGCCCGATATGGACCTCTACGACGGCACCACCGATCCAAGTCACCACCTCAGCAACTTCAGAAGCAGAATGTACCTAGTCGACGCCTCCGACGCGATTCGGTGCAAAGCCTTCCCCACCACCCTCACCAAGTCGACCATGAAGTGGTTCAACAACCTGCCACCAGGATCAATCTCCAGCTTCGAGGACCTAACCAAAAAAATTCCTAACAAGGTTCTCTATTCAAAAGGACAAGACAAAACACGCCCCCAGTCTACTCGGGATCAAGCAAGGTAACCAAGAAACTCTCCGAGAATACATGGAGCGATTCAACAAAGCCTGCCTGGACATACAACACTTGCCCACTGAAGCAGCCATCATGGGACTGGCAAACGGCCTAAAAGAGGGACCGTTTAGCCAATCCCTATCCAAACGATACCCGACCTCTCTATACGAGGTGCAGGAGCGGGCAGAAAAATACATCAACATGGAGGAAACCTCCCAGCTGAGAGACTCTTCTAGAAAAGAATCAACCTACCCACTCCGAGATCGAGATCGGGAACAGAAGAAGAAAGAAGAACCCAACTCGGACAAGCCGCGGAAGTACCACAGCTACACCCCCCTCCGAGTCTCCCTAGTAGACGTCTACAGAGAAGTATGCCACACCGAAAAGATCCCACCACCCCGACCTCTAAAACACAAGAGAGCGGGGAGAGATCGGTCCGAGTACTGTGAATACCACAAACTTTATGGCCATTCTACTAACGACTGCCACGACCTAAAAAATGTTATAGAAAAACTTGCCAGAGAAGGAAAACTCGACAGATACATAGCAGAGAAAGGAGAAGAGACCAAGAAGAGAAGGAGGGGAGATAACGAAGATCGGGCAGAACGAACCCCACGAACCCCTGAAAGACACGTACACATGATAAACGGAGGTTTCGCAGGCGGAGGAACATCCAGATCCTCGCGAAAAGGCACCTCAAAGAAGTCTACCACATCCGAGAAGACAGTCCCCTACCCGAGCTACCTATTATCTCATTTACCCGAGAAGATGCTCAAGGGATAATACCCGGGCACGACGATCCAATGGTAATCACCATTATTCTAGCAAACGCCAACTTACATCGAACCCTGATTGACCAGGGAAGCTCAGCAGATATCCTGTTCAAAGCGGCTTTCGACAAACTCGGACTTGAAGAAAAAGAGCTAAAAGCCTATCCCACCGACCTATTTGGGCTAGGGGACACCCCAATCCATCCCTTAGGATACGTCTCGCTACACACTACCTTTGGAAAAGGCGAGCAATCTAAAACATTAAGCATCGACTACATTATAGTCGACGTCACTTCAGCATACAATGCCCTCATTGGGCGACCAACCTTAAACAGACTGGCAGCTATAGTCTCGACCCCACACCTCTGTATGAAGTTCCCCACCACAAAAGGAATCGCTACCCTAAAGGGCAACCAAAAACTAGCACGGCGATGCTACAACGAAAGCCTAAGCCTAAAAGGGAAAGAGATCAACACGATAGAACTCGGACGAATCCAAGCCCGAGAAGATCTTCGACCACAACCAGAGGGAGAAACCGAAAAAGTCCAGATTGAGAGCACACCTGAAAAATGACAAACATAGGGGCAAACCTCGAAGCGGGCCTAAAAGAGGAACTCATAACCCTCTTAAGGGAGAATTCCGACCTCTTCGCCTGGAGAGCCTCCGACATGCCAGGCATAAGCCCCGACCTGATGTGCCATAAGCTATCAGTGTACCCGGGATCCCGACCTGTCCAACAAAGACGCAGAAAGCTCGGGCCCGAACGCATGCAAGCAATAGAAGAACAAGTACAAGCACTATTAGATGCAGGGTTCATTAGGGAAGTAAAATACCCCCTATGGCTCGCAAACGTGGTCCTGGTAAAAAAGCCCAATGGAAAATGGAGAATGTGCGTCGACTACACGGATCTCAACAAAGCCTGCCCCAAAGATCCATATCCACTACCAAACATCGACGCCTTAGTAGACGCAGCCTCAGGCTATAGATATCTCTCCTTCATGGACGCATACTCAGGATACAACCAAATCCCGATGTACGGACCTGACCAAGAAAAGACCTCGTTCATAACCCCAAGGGCAAACTACTGCTACGTAGTAATGCCCTTCGGGCTGAAGAACGCAGGGGCAACCTACCAGAGGCTAATGAACAAAGTGTTCTCAGAGCACATCGGACTACAACTGGAGGTATACGTCGACGACATGCTGGTAAAGACACAGGAAGACAGAAACTTGCTGACCGACCTCGCCAGTGTCTTCGGCACCCTCAGAAAACACAACATGAGACTTAACCCGACGAAGTGCACCTTCGCCGCAGAAGCCGGAAAGTTCTTAGGCTTCATGCTGACTCAAAGGGGCATCGAAGCAAACCCGGACAAATGCCAAGCAATACTCAATATGAAGAGCCCGACATGTGTCAAAGAAGTACAACAACTGAATGGAAGGCTGGCCGCCCTATCAAGATTCTTGGCAGGATCAGCGATAAAATCACTACCTCTCTACTCACTCCTAAAGAAAGGAAAACCCTTCTCGTGGACCCCGGAGTGCGAAAAAGCCTTTCAAGAATTCAAGGAATTCCTCGGGCGGCCACCAATCCTAACCCGACCTTTAAAAGGGGAAGAACTCGTACTATACCTCTCGGTCGGACATCGGGCAGTCGCTTCAGCGCTAATACGAGAAAATGATCAAGGACAACACCCCATATACTTCGTAAGCAAGCCACTACAAGGGGCCGAATTAAACTATCAAAAAATAGAAAGATTCGCCTACGCCCTAGTACTTACAGCTCGGAGGCTCCGTCCCTACTTTCAAGCCCACACCATCAAAGTCCGGACAGACCAACCCATGAGACACATCCTGCAAAAAACAGACCTGGCAGGACGAATACTACAATGGGCGGTGGAACTGTCCGAGTTCGACCTCCACTATGAAGCCCGGACTGCCATAAAATCTCAGTATCTAGCCGACTTCATCGCAGAATACACTGAGACCCCTGGAACCCCACTCTCATGGAACCTATATGTCGACGGGTCCTCAAACAAAACGGGAAGCGGAGCCGGGGTCATACTCGAAAGCGACCAAGGAACGCGGATAGAACTATCCCTAAAATTCGAGTTCCAGGCTTCAAACAACCAAGCTGAATACGAGGCCCTACTAGCTGGTCTAAAGCTAGCCAAAGAGGTCGGAGCCCAGAGAATCACGATCTTCAGCGACTCCCAGGTCATCACATCACAAGTAAATGGAAGTTACCAGGCCAAAGACCCAACTATGAAAAAATACCTGGACCAAGCACAGGCACAATTACGCCACTTCCCAGAAATACAAATCCAGCACATACCTCGGGAACAAAATGCCCGGGCAGACGCCCTCTCAAAGCTTGCTAGCACCAAGCCCGGAGGCAACAACAGAAGTCTTCTCCAAGAAACCTTACAATCTCCCTCCGTGCCAAGAGAGGAAGAAATACTAAATATATCCAACCAACAGCAAGGATGGATGACCCCCATACTCAACTACCTGAGGTCAGGAACTCTCCTCGCCGAAAGAAAAGAAGCTAAAAGGCTTACAAAGGACGCCCAGAATTATACACTAATCCACGACGTATTATACAGAAGAGGATTCTCAAACCCCCTCCTTAGGTGCGTTCCGACCTCAGAAACAAAAGGCGTCCTCGAAGAAGTCCACGAAGGCATGTGCGGGAACCATCTCGGAGCTCGGGCACTATCCAAAAAAGTAGTCAGGGCCGGGTTCTACTGGCCGACCTTGCAAAGAGACGCAACAGAGTTTGTGAAAATATGCCCCCCCTGCCAAAAACACGCCAATTTTCACAAGGCACCACCCGAAGACCTTATCAGCATCACTGCGCCATGGCCCTTCGCAAAATGGGGACTCGATTTACTCGGCCCGTTCCCACAAGGACCGGGGCAAGTCAAATACCTCATAGTAGGGGTCGACTACTTCACAAAATGGATCGAAGCTGAACCCTTAGCCACCATTACGGCTCAGAAAAGCCGCAAATTCCTATACAAAAACATTGTCACAAGGTTCGGAGTCCCCTACTCCATCACAACAGACAATGGAACACAATTCACGGACACAAGTTTTCAGAAATTGGTGGCCGAACTAAAAATCAAACAGCAATTCACATCAGTGGAGCACCCACAAGCCAATGGGCAAGCAGAGGCTGCAAATAAAGTCATCTTGGCCGGGTTAAAACGAAGACTCCAAGAGACCAAAGGGGCGTGGGCCGAGGAGCTCCCCCAGGTACTATGGGCATATCGGACAACCCCACACTCTACAACGGGAGAATCACCGTTCCGACTAGCTTATGGGATGGAGGCAATGATTCCTATCGAAATAGATGAAGGGTCACCCAGAATCATCTTCTACAATGAAAAAGATAACCCGCAGGCACAAAGGGAAGAACTCGACCTCCTCCCCGAGGTCCGAGAAAGAGCCCGGATTCGAGAAGAAGCCTTAAAACGGCGAACGGCCCTCAGATACAATCAGAAAGTTATAAAGCGAAGCTTCTCCATTCATGACCTAATTCTAATCCGAAATGACATCGGAACACAAAAGTCGGGAGAAGGAAAGCTAGCCGCAAATTGGAAAGGGCCCTACAAGGTAACAGAAGTCTTAGGAACAGGCTATTACAAAGTATCCGACCTAGAAGGCAATGAGCTGCCCAGGGCCTGGCACGCCTGTAATCTAAGACGGTACTACAGCTAGAGAAATTTAACCCGAGGTGTACTCTTTTTCCCTACAAGGGTTTTTTAATGAGACACCCGGTTAAAATAAAACACCCGACCTAGTCAAGGGTAAACACTTTGTAAATATTCTTTCTTTTTTTAATACTAATCGAATTTTTCTATTTTCTTTTCTCCTTCCTCATGACGAAACAAATCCTAGAAAGTACCCCACCAAGGCGCATTAATTTATGCTCGACAAAACGCAAAAAATCATTTGTCAAGAGACCATACAAGGTCGGCAAAGATAAAGCGACGAGGTTCAAATTAATGTGAGAAGTTATAAAGTAACTCTGAAAAGGCTCAAAAAAAAAAGCCAAATAAAAAGAAATTACAAAAATAACTTAAAGGGCCGACCAACGAAAAGGTCGGACCTAACAAAAGGAGGTACTCAAGGCCCGAGGTCCGAAGAAAAGCCCGGATCCAAGGAAGAAGCCTCAAAACAAAGGTTTCAAAACGCTAGCTAAAAAGTTGTTATCCAAAAAGCAACTAAAAAGCATAAAAGCGGAAACAAAAGCCAAAACGCGAACAAGGCTAAAACAAAGGTTTCAAAACGCTAGCTAAAAAGTTGTTATCCAAAAAGCAACTAAAAAGCATAAAAGCGGAAACAAAAGCCAAAACGCGAACAAGGCTAAAACAAAGGTTTCAAAACGCTAGCTAAAAAGTTGTTATCCAAAAAGCAACTAAAAAGCATAAAAGCGGAAACAAAAGCCAAAACGCGAACAAGGCTAAAACAAAGGTTTCAAAACACTAGCTAAAAAGTTGTTATCCAAAAAACAACTACAAAGCATAAAAAGCGGAACAAAAAGTCAAAAGCGCAAAAACACCGCATAATAAGCTAAAAAAAGTTACTACAAGTAGCTAAATAGCAGAAAGGTGTCCAAAGCGTTCACGAAAAACATCCAAAAAAGCAAAAAGAGCCCACAGGCCGGGTAAAAAGCCAAAAACAAAAGATCACAGAGGATCAAGGACCTTTCCGGTCTCCACATCAACAGAAGGCTGCGGAGGAAAAATGGAAACTGGGACTGCATCAACGACACCGTCATCCCGGTTTAAAACCTCCACGCCAGAACCATCCCCGGCCAAAGTTGAAGTCGGGTCCGCAACCGGAACCTTGAGGTCGGACACCGGAGCCTTGGGGTCGGACACCGGAACCTCATCCTCGGCAGGGGCAGGAACAATCTTTCCCTCCACAACAATGTTATCCGTACTGAATAAGCTCAGATCCAGGTCGGGAGCAAGAACCCGGACCTGATCCCTCAAATTCACAAACATAGCATCCATACCCTTGGCCACATTATCTTCCAGCTCGTAAAAATCATCCCGAGCCGATTGCAACTTCTCCTTCGTCTCCACAAGCTCGGCATACAGCTTGGTATAGTTTTCCGTCGCCACCTTCGCCATCTCCTCAGATGTCTTCGCCGCCGCCACAGCCGCGGTAGCCCTAGTTTTCTCTTCCTCCAAAGAGATCTCCAGCTCAGTAATCCTGGCAGCCTTCAGTTGACTAATCTTATCAAGATCAGACTGAGCCTTCTGAAGTCGGGAGCTGGTCGCACCAATGGGGGATTTCTTGAACTCCCGGGCAATAGCGGCATGAAGACTGGCCATCCGGACACAGCTCCGCGCCATATACTGAAAATGATGCTCCATAGACACATCATCAGTAGAAATAAAAGTCTGAGGAAGAATATGCTGTTCAATCCAACCAAGGGCATCAAAATCCTTGTCATTAAAACCCGCAAGCTCCTGAGAGGTCTTCTGTTTCTTGGGGGGAGGACCCGAGGTCGAAGGCGGGGAAAGGTGACCGGGCCCAGAGGTCGGAGGATCTTGAGTTATAGCTCGGAACTGAGGAGTCGGAATGGTCTTCGACCGAGTCTGAACACCCACAGTAGCCTTCTGCGGAGAAGATCGGACAGAAGCCTCAGCCTCGATATTCCGAGCAGCCGCAGACTTCTTCGACCGACGAAGAAACTTCATGGAATCCGCCTGAGAAGACATCTCTGCAGAAACAAAAAGAAAGGGATTATCACAAACAGGAATTCCACCAAAACCGGCAAAATACTAAAAGGATGAAGCTCGGAGAGGTCGGGAACTACCTAACTCGGAACGGAGAAGGCTTGGATCTCCCAACATTTTCTTCGTGTCCAAGTGAGGTGCCCGACCCCATAAACTGCTCAACACACCCACAAAAGCCTGCTCCACCTCATCTAGACTCTCAAAGGTATACTTAACCGACACTACATTCTCTTGCCAACAAAGAGGAAAAGAAGGCTCCCCACTCTCATCTAGAAAGAAAGGTCGGATGTCCCCAGCAGCCCGGACCTTGAAATAATAGTTCTTAAAATCATGAAAGGACTCATCGTACAAAGTACAAAACTTCTTTCCCTGGTTAGCCCTAAAAGAGACCCAAGACACCTTCCCTCCACCTGACCCCGGTTTCGTCAACACAAACAGATAGGAAAAAAGAGAAACAGAGGGGGAGACGCCCAAAAACTGACACAAAAGTTGGAACAGCTTTAAAAACGCCCAAGAATTTGGATGGAGTTGCGTAGGGGCAAGATTACAAGACCACAGCACCTCGGTTTCCAGGTCAGTAAAGGGAAGTCGGACACCCAGCTTAGAGAAAAAACAATCGTAAGCATAAAAGAAAAGCTTCTCGGAACTTTCTAAAGGCGGGAAGCACACTCTCTCCTCGGACTCCGGGGCTACTAGCTCATAATCCCGCTCAGACTCTCTATTCTCACAAATGCTACACTCCCTACGGAACCTAGATAAATACTCAGAATCTACAACAGAAGGGACTCTTAGAGGACCAGGATCTACCCAGCCAAGACCACTTGGAATCTTGGTCGACATTGCTTGAAAAACCTTTCGAGACATAAAATTCTTGCCTACAAAGAAGAATACAACAGCAAGCAACAATCACATAAAAGCAGACAGCGAAAACCCATTCAGCAAAAACAAGAAACAAAGATCTTTATAGAAGAAAATGCAGCAACAAAATACCAGAGAAAAGAGCCCCCCCCCCATATACAAGCAAACAGAGCAATGGCGGCGCCTCTTTTCGGGGCAACCCAGGCATAGAGAAAAAGAAACAGACAAAGAGCCACACAAAAGAACAGAAGCATATGAGTACAAAAGAAAAGAGACGAACAAACCTAGAAAGAAAGAAAACGGCGAGCTCCGACAGCAAGGGGAACGAAACGGCGGCGCAGAGGAAACCCCAGAATAAACGAAGAAAAGGAGGAAAGGGGCAAATAAATAATGCCTTCACAAAGCCCGAACGGAAATCGAGGAGAAACGGTAAAATGCAATAAATGCAGAAACGGCCATTTTTGAATTTTGAAAAGAACTACTATGCCCGAGCTCGACCTCTCAGGGACGAACTCGGGCAGGGGCACTGTTCATACCCTGACCGAGCTCCCCAAACTCGGCAAAGTTCATAGAAGGTCCGACCTCATCCCCAGGCCCATGCCTGAGGTCGGACCTCGGACAATAAAGCTAAAGAAGCCCAAAAGGAACGAAGCCCAAGACCTAAAGGCCGAAAAGGCCTAGGAAAGGCGGTTCCACAAAGATAAAGATAAAACTCCCAAAAGGATAAGATAAGATAAGAATATCTTATCCAGGGAAGATCACGGCCAACTACTATAAATACACTGGAGCACCCAGGTATAACATATACTCTAATTCTACTCAATATCTGCTTGGACCCATGCTAACTTAAGCATCGGAGTGTCATTGCAGGTACCACCACCAACCACTCGGCATACCAAGCTCGGGTCATCAATCCCCCCATCTCGGGCCTCCCTAAGACGACCGAGCTGCACGTTTCAGGTAACCCTCGGAACAGTAAGTATCTTTGAAAAAGGAAAGAAATTGATTTTGAAAACATTTGATTGAAAAGATATGATTTGAAAAAGATTTGATTTTGAAAAACTTTGAAAACTTGAAAAAAAACTGATTTTGAAAACAAAATCCTCCCCCTTGTGCCATCCTGGCGTTAAACGCCCAGAATGGTATCCATTCTGGCGTTTAACGCCCAAAATGCTACCTTTTTGGGCGTTAAACGCCCAACCAGGTACCCTGGCTGGCATTTAAACGCCAGTCTGTCCTTCTTCACTGGGCGTTTTGAACGCCCTGCTTTTTCTGTGTAATTCCTCTGCTGCATGTTCTGAACCTTCAGTTCCCTGTACTATTGACTTGAAAATAGAACCAAGATCAAATAAACAAGGCATGCAAGACACCAAACTTAAAATTAAACACTAGACTCAAACAAGAAACATAAAATTTTTTTGGTTTTTATGGTTTTTATAATTTTTTTTTTTTGCTTTTTTCGAAAATTATATGGAAATAGAAAATAAAGTTTCAGAATTCTCAATTTGGATTCCAGGAATCATTGCAATGCTAGTCTAAGACTCCGGTCCAGGAATTAGACATGGCTTCACAGCCAGCCAAGCTTTCAAAGAAAGCTTCGGTCCAAAACACTAGACATGGCCAATGGCCAGCCAAGCCTTAGCAGATCATTGCTCCAATAGCAAGATTGATAGAGATCAACAAGCTATTGTGATGATTAGTTGAAACCTCGGTCCAATAAGATTAGACATGGCTTCTCAGCCAGCCAGATTTCAACAGATCATCATGAAACACTAGAATTCATTCTTAAGAACTCTGAAGAAAAATACCTAATCTAAGCAACAAGATGAACCGTCAGTTGTCCATACACAAACACAATCCCCGGCAACGGCGCCAAAAACTTGGTGCACGAAATTGTGATCACTACTTTTACACAGAACAATCCCCGGTAATGGCTCCAAAGACTTGGTGCTCAATACCATGGCATAAACACAACTTCGCACAACTAACCAGCAAGTGCACTGGGTCGTCCAAGTAATAAACCTTACGCGAGTAAGGGTCGATCCCATGGAGATTGTTGCTATGAAGCAAGCTATGGTCACCTTGTAAATCTCAGTCAGGCAGACTCAAATGGGTATAGTGATAAACGAATAAAGCATAAAGATAAAGATAGAGATACTTATGTATATCATTGGTGAGAGCTTCAGATAAGCGTATGAAGATGCCTTCCCTTCCGTCTCTCTGCTTTCCTACTGTCTTCATCCAATCCTTCTTACTCCTTTCCATGGCAAGCTCATGTAGGGTTTCACCGTTGTCAGTGGCTACCTCCCATCCTCTCAGTAAAAACGTCGCCTATGCTCTGTCACAGCATGGGTAATTAGCTGTCGGTTCTCGGTCAGGCCGGAATAAAATCCATCGATCCTTTTGCGTCTGTCACTAACGCCCCGCCTGCTAGGAGTTTGAAGCACGTCACAGTCATTCAATCATTGAATCCTACTCAGAATACCACAGACAAGGTTAGACCTTCCGGATTCTCTTGAATGCCGCCATCAGTTCTCACCTATACCACGAAGACTCTGATCTCACGGAATGGCTGGCTCGTTTGTCAGGCGAGCACTCGGTTGTCAGGCGATCAACCATGCATCGTGTATCAGGAATCCAAGAGATAAACACTAGGGCCTTGATTGCTTGTGGAACAAGAGTGGTTGTCAGTCACTTTGTTCATGAGTGAGAATGATGATGAGTGTCACGGATCATCACATTCATCAAGTTGAAGAACAAGTGATATCTTGGAACAAGAACAAGCGGAATTGAATAGAAGAACAATAGTAATTGCATTAATACTCGAGGTACAGCAGAGCTCCACACCTTAATCTATGGTGTGTAGAAACTCCACCGTTGAAAATACATAAGAACAGGGTCTAGGCATGGCCGAATGGCCAGCCTCCCAAATGATCTAAGATAGCATGAAACTCAAAGATAGCTACCAAGATGTCTAATACAATAGTAAAAGGTCCTACTTATAGAAAACTAGTAGCCTAAGGTGTACAAAGATGAGTAAATGACATAAAAATCCACTTCCGGGCCCACTTGGTGTGTGCTTGGGCTGAGCAATGAAGCATTTTCGTGCAGAGACTCTCCTTGGAGTTAAACGCCAGCTTTTATGCCAGTTTGGGCGTTTAACTCCCATTTAGGTGCCAGTTCCGGCGTTTAACGCTGGAATTCCTGAGGGTGACTTTGAACGCCAGTTTGGGCCATCAAATCTTGGGCAAAGTATGGACTATCATATATTGCTGGAAAGCCCAGGATGTCTACTTTCCAACGCCGTTGAGAGCGCGCCAATTGGGCTTCTGTAGCTCCAGAAAATCCACTTCGAGTGCAGGGAGGTCAGAATCCAACAGCATCTGCAGTCCTTTTGAGTCTCTGGATCAGATTTTTGCTCAGATCCCTCAATTTCAGCCAGAAAATACCTGAAATCACAGAAAAACACACAAACTCATAGTAAAGTCCAGAAAAGTGAATTTTAACTAAAAACTAATAAAAATATACTAAGAACTCAACTAAAACTATCAAAAACATACTAAAAACAATGCCAAAAAGCGTACAAATTATCCGCTCATCATTTAGCTGGCCCTCCATCCTTACATTATTCCTTATGTCTTTCCCCACTCTCGGACTGACGATTAGGATGATAAGCGGAATACCGCTTGTTGGCTGTCACCACCTGGCTGACCTCCTCGTCGTTTATGTACTCTCTCGCCACATTCTGAATTTCCTGCATTTTCCACACTGGTTTGGTGGTGAGATGTTTCCTGAAGTCTTCAGTCAGTAGCCCGTTTGTTAAGCAAAGGCTGGCCACCGAGTCGATCAGACCGTCAATCTCTAGGCATTCGTCGTTGAACCTATCCAGATACTTCCTGGTCGGTTCGCCGCTTCTTTTTACGTCACCCCTAGAAGGTTGATCGGGTGCTTGGCCTTGGCAATACGCATGGCAAACTGTGCTAGAAAGCCCCGGGTTATGTCTGCAAAAGTCTTCACGGTCCCCTGGGGGAGCGCGTTGAACCACCGGATTGTCGGTCCCGCCAGGGTCATGGGAAAGCGCGACATCTCACCTCATCACCCGCGCCCTCCAAGTTCATCCTGGCCTCAAAGGCTGTTTGGTGTTCCTTCCGTCATACCTCATGTCCACGGCTTGCCGAAATGTTTCGGCAGCCAGACCTCGAGAATGGAGTGGTGGAAAGGGGTCACTCCCATGATGATGGGGTTTCGTCGCCGTCTCGGTCTCTCCCTACTCTCTTCTTGGTCTTCCTCCTTAGTGTGCCTTGCCGGGGGCCGAGTGTAGATTATGGGGTCTCGTCGTCTCCTCAGTCTCCCTGTTGTCCCCTTGGTCTTCCAACTGAGCAAGGGTCGGTGGGGATCGGGAGTCTGGGGTATGCCTGGCGTGGTTCCTCCGTGGGCTTCTTCCCCGGGCTTCCCCTCTTCTTTGAGGAGACCGGGGACTGGGTTAACTTGGGCCGGGCTGGTACTGGTCCCTGGCCGCCAACTCCTTCTTTAGGTTTTGCACCCTATGTCACAACTCCTGAATTATCCTAGTGCTGTCGCATCCTGTTCCTCCAAAAGGGCGTCCTCTCTGGGAACGAGAGTGACGTTCATCCCCACGGGAAGGGGATCTCATGCGTCTGCGGGAAGAGGCCAAAGACGCTGCCCCACTTGTTCGGTGGGGGGTTTTCCTCCACGTGAGGCTCGCCGCACCCTGGTCCTTCCACTGGGCCCAGTAGGAAATCTATTCAAGCCAGAGTCATCCCCACAGACGGCGCCAATGTTCGACACTTTGGGTCCCAGACGGGTCGGAGATACTTTGAGTGTATGATGGTAGGAACGAGCTTGGATATGGGCCCTTGGCGCGTGGAAGGATTTCCCGAGCTGGTGCTGGTGCTTGAGGGTTAGGGCTTTACGACCTCCTGAATTGTTGATTGGATTGGGGGGCACCTGCAAAAGGGACTCCGACGCCCAAGTCAGAATCCGTACAAGGAGACAGTAAAAGTGGGGGAATCGTGACGTACCTTGGGGAGGGGTAGAGCCCTCCCCTTATATACTCTGTGTCTAGGGCGGTTCCCCCAGAACAGACATGCCCTCCGGAAAATTCCCCTCCCAGCTATCATATGGCTGGCTGGAAGAGAGAAGGTGTCCGGGTATTCCCCACGGTTCGGGCGTCATGCGAGTGTTGGGTTGGCTGCTCGGGCCGGGGCATTATGCCAGCTGGGTCAGGCCGGAACATATGTCACAGCCTTCACAACATTTTGTTGTTAATGGTGAAAGTGAAAAGTTGTGTAATTTTAGACAGAAATTTCTACGTCTTGTTTTCAGATGATGAAAAACACTGTAAGTTAGAAGATTATGAGATACATGAATAGTAAGTACTGATAAATCATAATTGCTACATTTAAAATTATTATATTTTGTGTTACTTTTTTTTTTGGAACTGAATTCCAATTGTAGTCAATACATAAAATTATTATGAATGTCTGAAGAAAAGTGTACAAACTAATATCCGTTAGTTGCTTATACTTTACTATTTTTCTTATATTTCAGTTTTGACTCTAATATTTTTTACAATTTTAAAACTTTTTTTAAAATTAATTGAAAACTTGAAAAAGTCAAACCAAACCAAATCGATATTAATTAGTTTGATTAAATTCGGATGGTCTCGATAAAAAAATCGAACCAAACCAAACTACATAATTAAGATAACATTAAATCAGATAATTTTTTGCTAAAAAATCAAATCAAATCGCCAACCGCTACTTCTAACTTAAAAAAAAAAAGGTTGATTTGTTTTTTATTTTTATATTATTAGCTATAAAAGAATATGTTGGTCAGTATGAGTTTAAAAAAAATTACCATAATAAATAAAAATTGTAACAACACTATTTAGTAAAATAAAATAAAAATTATTTGCACAAATCACGACAGCAATAGTAGTTAGGTAATTATTCTGGCATTTCTTTTAAAGATAGAAGATAAACTATTTTACTTATATATTATTATATATCTTATTTGTAGGTACACCTTTAACGCATGAAATAATCATATATTAACAAATCAAAGATACATTTATAATTTGGATCAAAATAAAATTTTAAAATACGTCTTAAATATCCTTTAAACTTACGTAATAATTTGACACGAAAAAAAAAATTACGTAATAATTTCTTGAGTCTTATAGCGAGAATAGAAATGATACGATAAATTCAGAAGAGGAACTAGGACGTTTGTTTGGAAGATTTTTCTATAAAAAAAAAAAACATAACTATTTAGTATTTACGAAACCAAATAAAACCAGAAAATTTTATATCTAAAATTATTAATTTGGGAGGGACAATTGTACCCTTTTATATATACTATATAAATAAGTTAATTATTTAGAGTTCAATATAATAATTTATATTCAAATAAAATATATAAAAAATTTATTTAATATATTAAATATACATATAATTACCAAAAAAAATAATATATATAACTTACTTTATCCATTTTAAAAAAATACAAGAATAATTACCTAATATTAATTGCCCAATTAACCAATTATTTTTACTCCCTATTAATAAAATCTTAACTGCCAGTATATGAGGTTTTTTTTAAATAAATACAAAATATTTTAATTAACAAAATATGCACTATTTAAAAAAAATACTACCTATCTTTTAAAATTTAGTCTTTGATCAATCTTTTAATTTAAATAATATTATTTAATTATTTTTAATTAAAATATATTTTTATTTTTCAAATAAACACATTATTAATTGGATTTAATTTAAATCTTATCAACTAAAATCTTTTTAATTTTCTCTCAAAAAAATTAAGCAATTATTTTTTTATTTTTATATTTTCTTTCTCTCTGATACAGTAGCGTCACCATGATGCATTCAAGCTCTTTCTCTCCAGAGTCTCGACATTACTTCAGGTAAAAAAACTCAATTTATTATTATTATTATTATTATTATTATTATTATTATTATTATAACGCTAAATATTTTATTAACACATTTAAAACTCATGTCAACATGACAAAGTTTAGTGTTCATATTATAAGGTTAAAAATAAAATTTTGACCATAAACACATTTAAAATTAAATGAACAACATAAATACATCCAAAATTAAGTATTTGCGCATCCAAATTATATTAATATTATAAACTCCAAATCAATCAAAAGCGTAAAAAAAAATACAAACACATTAAAAAAAAACCATAAACACATCCAAATATCTACATAAAGCATTGCATATATATGGTCTAAACTTCAAAGACCTATACATCCACGAAAGCCTATGTCACTACAATAAAGGCGGAGGATAGCGGCCTAAAATTGCCGGCCGTTAATCCAACCGCCGCAGCTGATGAAGATGCTAGCTATTGTCACTCTACTGCCGCAACTTCTGCTTGGCAGTCACTGCATGAAAAACTGCCGGTAATCAAGATCTTTATCCTAATTAACTCATTTATTCAATCTTATTTTATCTAATAAGAAACAATTTCTCCCACAGATGTAGCTCCAATAAAAATCCGTGAAAATAGATTGGAAGCGCGCAAAACCTTGAAGTCGCTGCTCCACCGTGCGCTACTGCTACCCATCCATCATCCTCTCTCCAGCGTCGACCTTTCGTGCCTCCTCCACAGTGCGTGAAACCCTTGCTCCATCTTCCACGGTGTGTGAGAAATCCCTAAGATCTTCTCTACCCTTCGCGTCTATGTGGTCGCGTCTATGTGGTTATGGAGTAGCATGGCTGTCATCCTTCCTTATCTCCCCGGCGTCGAACTTTCACCTTTCCTCCACAGTCTGTGAAACCCCTGCTTCTCCCACCACGGTGCGTGACATTCCTTATCTCTTCTCCATTTACTTTCATCACATTCTTTGATGAGCAGGCACCATGTTGTGGAATTCATATTTAGAATTTTTTCAATTATTACTTGCGAACACAATAAACATTGTTGATAATAAAACTAATTGAAACTTGTAGTTAGCGGTATATTGCAAGTGGCATTTCATTCCATTCCTAAATTGCATTTTAATTTAAAGGTTTAACCTCTCCTCAATCCTCTGTCTTTGATCTTTCTACTTTCTTCCTAAACCTTTAGTTCGTTCTTCTCCATTGCTCTTTCTTTCTTGTTTTCACTCTTGATCACTTATAAATTTTGAATCCTATTTTTCTCAAAATTTGGCTATATCTTCATAGTTCAGATTATAATTTCAGATTATTTTGATTCAATTTTTGTCTATATCTTGTATTAGTTGGGGTTAATTGTGGCATTTTAGAGTTAGAAATTTGAATGTACATTTATTTGGATTTATTGTGTGCTTTATAATTTCTTTTTGTCTTTCATATTCTCATTAATGGATTGCTAAAGTGAAGTGTTTGTCTTCAAATCGATACTACACCCATAATTTAGATATTATCTATACTTTTGGTTTGTGAGCAATTTTATGTAATTTCAATGATCACATTACACTAAGTTCCTAACTTTCTGCTAGTGTTTGCCAGAGATTTGTTGGTAATTCATACACTGTGGCTTAGTGAGCTAGGTGTCAAGTAGGCAAAAGTGAAACTATGTCCTTTTTTGTTCTTATTAACCTGTTATTCAGTTTTTACTTTTTGGTTTTTGATCTTAAGTATGTTGATTGATTTTTTATAACTTATTTTGGACATTGTATGGGATTTCCTTGACTATGTTGTTCTTTATCTTCTCTACTGAACTGGTTAAATTTGCAGGCAAGCAAAGGATGCGTTAAAGATATTTAAGAAGTATTTGGGCAATAAAAGTCCCAAGATATAACTTCTAACACTTTTCGTTAGTATTTCTCTTCTACATTTTTGATAGTCATTGAATATTTTAATGCAATTTGATATCATGTGATAGATTATTTTATAGGTTAAAGTAACTTTTGTAAATGTGTTCATATTTTTTAAATTCTTTTGATATTATAAGACATGAGGCATAGAGTGATGCGTGAGCGTCTTTCCTATCTTTTCGTAGTGAATTTACAATTAAAATTGTTAAGTTTAAAAAAAATTTAAGTACTTTAAGCCACTATGGTTGCTACTTTGAGTCGTATGCAATTTGGTTTATTTCAAGTAGCATTCGGACGGATTTGACAGAGTTTGTGTAGAAGAAAAGGAAGAAAGTGGATTATGCTGTTAACCCTGACCTCATCGCACTCCAATGGGCATAACTTGAGCTGCGAGGTCTAATTGACGCGGTTCTAGCGACACTAAAAAGCTAACTTCCAGAGCTTTCTAACAATATATAATAGTCTATACGTTTCTTCTGGAATCACGGCCTTGGTGGCGCCAAACTTGGGATTCTCCAAGTTTGGCTCCATGGACATCAATGCTTCCCATGCGTGCTGCCTTTGTGGTGCCAAACTTGGCATTTTCCAAGTTTGGCGCCATAATGAAGACTCATTAGGTGTGGCATACGGATGGAGTGGCGCAGGTCAAGTTTGTCGCCAACTTTAGGAATCTGGTAGTCCCCACGTCCTCAAGGAGCTAGCTCAAAGATCTTTTATTAATTTTGATTAAACTTTATTTTATTTTACAATAAGAAAAGATATTATTTAGTTTTAGAAAATATATTTTGTATTAATTAGGATTAGATATAAAAGGAAAAATATTTAGCCCTTCAGGCTCTTTTCTCTCTTACACACCTCAATCCGCAGTTTACACTTTGAAACCCTAGTTTTCTCTCTGAGCCATGAGCAACAAAACCTCCACTGTTAAGGTTAAGGGATCTGTTTATTCTATGGATTTATACTATTACTCTTCTATTTTAATTCATGTATTGATTTCAATTTCAAGGATTTATTTTCGTTTTTCATCTTAAGAATTTGGGTAGATCGGAAGAATAACCGTTATTCTAATTGTGTTCTTGTTAAATCTTGGAAAAGTAAATTACTTGAACAACAGTTTGAAAACAATTCCTCCTAAACACTAATTATCTAGACTTAACGGGATACGTGACATATAATCCTCTTATATTTGGATAATTAGAGTTTTTGTGGTTGATAAACTAGAATTGGACTTAAACCTCTAATTGAAATTAAGTGACCAAGAAATTGGCAGCTAACTAGGTTAGAGGAGACTAAATTACTAAGAAATTAGGGTTTACTCACATATAGTTTGTGATGAATTGAATCTTGCATGATTAAAATAGTTGGTAAGAAATAGAAATTCGTAAAATAAAAAACTCAGAAACCTTAACTGTTTTCTCATATATTCTTCACAACCCATTTCCCAATCATTCTGAATTTCAAAGGATAAAGCGAGATGCCAAAACTGTTCGGAAGCAAAAAGCTACTAGTCCCGCTCATCTAATTGGAGCTAAGTTTCTTTGATATTTTGGAGTCTATAGTATATTATTTTCTTTTTATTCTATTTTGATTTTCAGTTGCTTGGGGACAAGCAACAATTTAAGTTTGGTGTTGTGATGAGCAGATAATTTATACGCTTTTTGGCATTATTTTCAGTATGTTTTTAGTATATTTTAGTTAGTTTTTATTACATTTTTATTAGTTTTTAGCTAAAATTCACTTTTCTGGACTTTACTATGAGTTTGTGTATTTTTCTGTGATTTCAGGTATTTTCTGGCTGAAATTGAGGGACCTGAGCAAAAATCTGATTCAGAGACTGAAAAGGACTGTAGATGCTGTTAGATTCTGACCTCCCTGCACTCGAAGTGGATTTTCTGGAGCTACAGAAGCCTAATTGGCGCGCTCTAAACGGCGTTGGAAAGTAGACATCCTGGGCTTTCCAGCAATGTATAATAGTCTATACTTTGCCCGAGATTTGATGGCCCAAACCGGCGTTGCAAATCAGCTTCAGAATTCCCAGCGTTTAACGCTGGAACTGGCATAAAAATTGGAGTTAAACGCCCAAATTGGCATAAAAGCTGGCGTTTAACTCCAGAAAGAGTCTCTACACGAAAATGCTTTAATGCTCAGCCCAAACACACACCAAGTGGGTCCGGAAGTGGATTTTTCTGTCATTTACTCATTTCTGTAAACCCTAGGTTACTAGTTCACTATTAATAGGATCTTTTGACATTGTATCTGACCTCATGACACTTTACACGTTTCTCATTGTATCTTCTACAGCATGAGTCTCTAAACCCCATGGTTGGGGGTGAGGAGCTCTGCTGTGTCTTGATGGATTAATGTAATTACTACTGTTTTTCATTCAATCATGCTTGCTTCCATTCTAAGATATCACTTGTTCTTAAACATGATGAATATGATGATCCGTGACACTCATCATCATTCTCAACTATGAACGTGTGCCTGACAACTACCTCCGTTCTACCTTAGATTGAGTAGATATCTCTTGGATTCTTTAATCGGAATCTTCGTGGTATAAGCTAGAATTGATGGCGGCATTCAAGAGAATCCGGAAGGTCAAAACCTTGTCTGTGGTATTCTGAGTAGGATTCAAGGATTGAATGACTGTGACGAGCTTCAAACTCCTGAGGGCTGGGCGTTAGTGACAGACGCAAAAGTATCACTGGATTCTATTCCAACCCGATTGAGAACCGACAGATGATTAGCCGTGTTGTGACAGAGCGCGTTGAACATTTTCACTGAGAGGATGGGAGGTAGCCATTGACAACGGTGAAACCCTACATACAGCTTGCCATGGAAGGAGCCTTGCGTGCTTGAAGAAGAAGACAGTAGGAAAGCAGAGGTTCAGAAGATAGAGCATCTCCAAAACCTCAACCTGTTCCCCATTACTGCAAAACAAGTACTTATTTCATCTTCTTTTGCTTTTTACAATCAACCCTGATAATTATTGATATCCTGACTAAGAGTTACAAGATAACCATAGCTTGCTTCAAGCCGACAATCTCCGTGGGATCGACCCTTACTCACGTAAGGTATTACTTGGACGACCCAGTGCACTTGCTGGTTAGTTGTGCGGGATTGCAAAAGTGTGATTGCAATTTCGTGCACCAGCGGATATTTTATACTCTTTTTTCCATCATTTTCATATAGTTTTTGGCATGTTTTGTTTAAGTTTTATTATGTTTTCATAGGTTTTAGTGTAAAATTCATACTTTTGGATTCTACTATGAGTTTTTGTGTTTTATGGTGATTTCAGGTATTTTTTGGCTGAAATCTGAGAGTTGTGACAAAGTCTGATTCAGAAGCAAGGAAAGCATAGCAGATGCTGTCAAGAATTGACCTCTGTGCATTTAAGAGCATTTCTGGAGCTACGAATATAAAAATAGAGCATTCTCAACGACTATAAAAAGCTAACATCCAGGGCTTTTCATCAATATCTAATAGTCCATATTTGTCTTTCGAGATGAAGGCCCAAAACTGGCATTCAACACCAGCCACCTACCCTCTTCCTGGGGTTGGATGCCCAAAAGGGAGCAGTTGGCGTCGAATGCCCACAAAGGTGTTCCAAGCAGGCGTTCAATGCCCAAGAACCCTACTAGCACGTGGAGACACTCTTAGCTCAGCCCAAACACTCACCAAGTGGGCCCCAAAAGTGGATTTTCGCACTACAAGCCTAAGCATATCATGTTTCTATAATCCTTAGTTATTAGATTAGTATATATAGAAGAAGATCAACCATGTTTTAGAACACTCTGCAGCATATCATATTTTCGAACACCATTATGTACAGTATGAGCCACTAAACCTCCTAGGTTAAGGTTAGGAGCTCTGCTGAGTTTTATGGATTAATAAAAGTACTACTGTTCTACTTCAATTTGTGTTTGATCCTCTTCTAAGATGTATATTCGTTCTTCAACCTTATGAATGAGTTGAACCGTCAAAAGTTATCACTATTCTACATGGGTTCAGCGAGCGTCTTTCATCGGACATCAATGAACCACTATCTTGATTATACATCTCTTAGACGGCTAATCCACGACTTCGTTGGGACTTCTCGAGACATCAGTTTAGCCGAGGTATGGGGAGATTAGGGTCTTTGTGGTAAAGGCTAGAACCAAGGCACAACATTCTCTGATCTAGAAGATTCGACCTTGTCTGTGGCGTTTTGAGTAGGATCACCAAGGGAATGAACTGCAGGAGCTTCACCCTCATTCAGACTGGATGTGCACTAAACCTGGTGTTCAGCCTAGAGAAAGATTGGCGGCCGCTCAAACCAGCGTTGATCATATACAGCCTGCTATAGAAGAAATCATTCATAGTTGGAGTAGATAGTAAGAAAGTATTGATCTAGAAGAACAAAGCATCTCTGAAGCATTAACCATCTTCTTATCATTAGATTCACAATTACTGAGTAACATTTTCTTTAAGTTACTTTTATGCACTTAAACAAATAAACAACTTTTCTATCTGCCTAACTAAGATTTACAAGATAACCACTGTTTGATTTAAGTTGACAATCCTCGTGGGATCGACCCTGACTCACCTCAGGTATTACTTAGACGACCTAGTGCACTTGCTGGTTCAGTTGTGCGGAGTGTGGGAATTCGTACACCAAGTTTTTGGCGCCGTTGTTGGGGATTGTTCGAGTTTGAACAAACTAACGGATTATCTTGTTGCTTAGATTAGGTATTGTTTTTAATTTTATTTGAGTCTTTTATTTTCTTTTTCGAAAAAATAAAAAATTAAAAAATCAAAACTTTTTCAAAAATCTTTTCTTTTCTTTATTAATCTTTATCTTTTGTTTGAGTCTTTTGTTCTTGTTCTTGTTAGAGTTTGAACTTTCTTGAGTATTTTTCAAAAAAAAATTTCAACAATAGTATCTTTTGCTTGAGTCTAGTGTCAAATCTTAAGTTTGGTGTCCATTGTGTGTTCTTTAATTGCTTTGAATTTTTCGAGTTTTGTTCTTAGTGTTCTTCTTAGTCTTCAAGTTGTTCTTGTTTTTCTTCTTGTTTTGATCTTTAAAGTTTTAAGTTTGGTGTCTTTTGTTTGTTTTTCTCTTTCTTCATTAATTCAAAAAAATAAGAAATATCTTTTTTTATCTTAATTTTCGAAAATATCAAAAAGATTTCAAGTTTTAATTTCAAAATTACCATCTTATCTTATCTTAATTTCAAATCTTTTCAAAAATCATATCTTTTTCAAATCATTATCTTATCTCTTTATCTTCCTTTAAAATTCAAAAAAATCTTTTCTTACCTTATTCAAATTTTAAAATTCAATTTCAAAATTTAAAATTTAAAATTTTCAAATTTCAAGTTTCAAAATAAAATCTTTTTCAAAAATCAAATTTCAAAACCAAATCTTTTTCAAATCTTTTCAATTTCTATATTATCTTTTCTAATTTTAAATTTTAAATTCAAATATTTTCTAATCTTCTATCTTATCTTAATTTCAAATCTTTCTTAATTAGTTACTTGTTTTCTCTTTCTTCTTTTTCAAAACTTCCTATCTAATTCTTCTCTCTTCTAATTTTCGAACATATCTTCTCTATTTCTCCCTCTTTTTTTTTCGAAATTCATTATTTAATTTTCAAATCTTTTAGTTAATTAGCTTTTATCTTTGAATTTAATTAATAAAAAAAATAAAAACAAAAAGATTTTCTCTTTTTACTTCTAATTTTTGAATTCTTCTTCCCTTTTATTCAAATTCTTCTTCTTTTCTCTCTATCTTCATTCTTTTTTCTTCTTCACATCTCACAGGGAGTCCTCTATTCTTGAACATAGAGTTTCCATTCTTTTTCTTTCTTGTTTTCTTTTACTTATTTATGAGCAGGAACAAAGATAAAAAACATCTCTTTAATCTTGACCCTGAACTTGAAAGGACCTTAAAGAGACGTTTACAACAAGCTAAAGCACAACACTCCGGAAGAAACCTCATAGAGATTTTCGAACAAGAAGCTGAAAGCATGGCAACCGAGCCTAATAATGAAGGAGATGCAATAAAGGTTCTTTGTGAATACACCATACCAACCTTTGATTTCTATGGAAGAAGTATCTCCATACCTGCCATTAGAGCAAACAACTTTGAGCTTAAGCCTCAATTAGTCTCTCTAATGCAACAGAATTGTAAATTCCATGGACTTCCACTAAAAGATCCGCATCAGTTTCTATCTTAATTCTTGCAAATTTGTGACACTGTTAAGACCAATGGAGTTGATCTTGAGGCCTACAGACTTATGCTTTTTCCCTTTGCGGTTAGAGGCAGAGCTAGGATATGGTTGGACTCTCAACCTAAGGAAAGCCTAGACTCTTGGGAAAAATTGGTCAATGCTTTTATGGCCAAGTTCTTTCTGCCTCAGAAGATGAGCAAAATCAGAGTGGAAGTTCAAACCTTCAGACAAAAAGAAGGTGAATCCATCTATGAAGCTTGGGAAAGATACAAGCAATTGATCAGGAGATGTCCTTCTGACATGCTATCAGAATGGTCTATCTTAGGCATCTTCAATGATGGTCTCTCTGAGATGTCCAAAATATCATTGGACAGTTCTGCAGATGGATCACGCCACTTAAAGAAAATGCCTGCAGATGTAAGAGAACTCATTGAGATGGTTGCAAACAACCAATTCATGTACACTTCTGAGAGAAATCCTATGAATAATGGGGTAGCTCAAAAGAAAGGAGTTCTTGAAGTAGACACTCTAAATGCCATATTGGCTTAGAACGAGATCTTGACCCAGTAGGTTAATATGATCTCTCAGCATTTGACTAGAATGCAAGCTACAGCTGGCAGCACCAAAGAAGCTTCCTCTGAAGTAGAAGCTTATGATCTTGACCAACCTACAATGGAAGAGGTGAATTACATGGGAGAACCCTATAGAAACACCTACAATCCATCATGGAGGACATCCTAACCTTTCATGGAAGGATCAACAGAAGCCTCAGCAAGGCTTCAATAATAATCAAGGTGGAAGAAACCAGAATAGGTTCAACAACAGACCACCATTCCCACCTTCTAAGGAACATGTGGAGAATCCTAGGCAAAGCCTTTCTGACTTAGCCACTATGTTTTCCAACCTCTCTAAGACCGCTCATAGTTTCAAAACTGAAACAAGGTCCTCCATCAGAATTTTGGAGGTACAAGTTGGTCTACTGAGCAAGAGGATCCCTGAGATTCCTCCTAACACTCTTCCTAGTAACACTAAAGTAAACCCAAGAGAAGACTGTAAGGCCATTACTATTGAAGCTGAGGCTGAATCTGAAGGGAGTAATATGGCATTGAACATTAATGATGAGATCCCTAATGGGCGTTCAATGCCCAATGATATGCCATTCTTGGCGTTAAACCCCAGTAAGGAAGTCCTTAATGGGTGTTCAACGCCTAATGCTACACCTTTAATGGCGTTGAACGCCCAGTAAGGTCCACCTTATTGGGCGTTCAACGCCCAAATTGGCAAAGAAGCTGGTGTTGAACGCTAGTGAAGATGTCCCCACTGGCCGTTCAATGCCCAGAAAGCTACAAGAGATGGAGTTGAACGCCAGTAAGGTTATTCCTACTGAGTATTGAACACCCACTGATGAAGTCCCTATCCAAGAATTAAAGAAAACCAAGGCTCAAGTAGAGACCACAGAGGTCTCCTTGCAAGAACTCTTGCAATTCATGAGTTTTGATGAATACTCATCCTCTGATGAGGATGAGGAAACTAGGGAAGAGCAAGTTGCTCGCTACCTAGAAGCTCTCATAAAACTAAATGCCAAGTTATTTGGAATAAAGACATTGGAGGAAGAACCTCCAATGCTTACCAAAGAACTCAATGCTTTGGTTTAGCAGAAGCTACCTTAAAAGCTTCCGGATCCCGGACGCTTCCTAATTTCTTGCATGATAGGCACTATGACCTTTGAAAAGGTACTTTGTGACCTAGGGTCAAGTATAAACCTCATGCTACTCTCTGTGATGGATAAGTTGGGAGTTTTTGAGGTACAAGCTGCAATATCACACTAGAGATGGCAGACAAGTCAATGAAAAAAGCTAATGGCCTTGTAGAGGATGTCCTGATGAAGGTTGAAGACCTTTACATCCCTGCTAACTTCATAATCTTAGATACCGGGAAGATGAGGATGAGTCCATCATCCATGGAAGACCTTTTCTATCCACTCCCAATGCTATCATTGATGTAGCAAAGGGAGAATTGATTTTACAATTAGGGGATGAGCACATCTTGTTCAAGATGCCTCACCCCAACTCTCCCTCTAAGAAAAGAGAGATAACTGTGCAATATTTAGTGTTGTAACCATCTCTTTTAGTGCAGAGCTTTACTAAGCCCCTAGACACCAATTCTAAGTTTGGTGTTGGGCAGCCATCAACAAGCACTGAGACCAAAGGTATTAAGAAAAAAGTACTTAAAGGCTGGAAGGACAAAAAGATCCCCACTGAAAGCCTCTCACCTGGCATGAGAGTGGTCTTCACCAAGAAACCAGTCATACCACATACAATGAGTCGCATCCTGTCTCTAGAGCATGTGGAGCTCATCCATGAGAAGACAGGAAGAAAGTTCACTGTAAGGGGTGAAATTCTAAGCCCATATCCATCTCCGTAAGGAGCTAACCGTTAAGCTAGTGATGATAAAGAAGCACTTGTTGGGAGGCAACCCAACCATAGTTATCATTTATGTTTTTCTTTGAATTTGTTTTTCTTTGTTATTTTCTTTAAGTTCATGATCATGTGCATCAGTCAAAATAGAGACAAAAATGTTCAGAAGTGGAAACAGAATACCCCGGAGTACATGTCTTGTTGGCGTTGAACGCCAGACAAGAAGGCAAAGTGGGCGTTTAAACGCCCAAGAAGACCAGAGAGTTGGCATTGAACGCCAGGAGTGGAGCAGCAAGCTGGCGTTGAACGCCAGCTATGGAGCATAAGCTAGGCGTTCAACGCCCATAAGGGGCAGGGAATTTAAATTCCCTAGCCTCTCAAGACCAATGGGTCCCACAGCGTCTTCACCTACCCCACCTTCTTCTCTTTTCTTTTCACACTTCCCCACACACTTTTCCTTATAAACCCTCAACCAATCAAATCCATACCTCTTCCCCAAACCATCATAACTCCCACTAACCCCCACCCACTAAAGTTCAAATTTTCCCACGTATATTTCCCCTCACTAATTCAAAACCCTAACCATACCCTTCCTTTAAATACCCCTTTCATTCCACATATCCCACACATTACTCATACACCTTTAGCCCTCACTTGGTCGAATTGCTCTCCCCCTCCATCTCCATCAATTTTCTTCGTCTTGTACTCCATTCTTCTCTTTTGTTTAATTTTGCTCGAGGACGAGCAAAGTTTTAAGTTTGGTGTTGGAAAAGCCTTGCTTTTTGCTTTCCATTCCTACTTATGGCACCCAAGGTCGGAGAATCCTCTAGAAAGAGGAAAGGAAAGGCAGTAGTCACCACCTCCGAATCTTGGGTGATGGAGAGATTCATCACCAAAGCCCACCAAGACCACTTCTATGAAGTAGTGGCAAAGAAAATGGTGATCCCTGAGGTCCCTTTTAAGCTGAAAAAGAATGAGTATCCAGAGATCCGACATGAAATCCGGAGAAGATGTTGGGATCTTAATGGTGCAAAAGTTCTATGCTAATGTAAGGGTGGTGCACGAATCCCCACGCTTTGTACAACTGAACCAACAAGTGCACTAGGTCGTCCAAGTAATACCTGAGCGAGTCAGGGTCGATCCCATGAGGATTGTGGCTTGAAGCAAGCTATGATTATCTTGCAGATCTTAGTCAGGCAGATAGAAGAGTTATTGGTTTGAATTTTGTTAAAAGCATAAAAGGAATGAAAAAGGGTAATCAGATGTCAGAAGTCGTGTAAACTATGATAAGAAGGTGGTTAAGGCTTGGAGATGCTTTGTCCTTCTGGATTATATCTCTGGTATTACTGTCTTCTTCAATTGTGAATGATTTCTTCTATGGCATGCTGCATGTGCTCAACGACGTACGACCGTGATCATTAATATCCTCTGCTTCAGATCAAATGCCGGGTCAGCGGTCATCTAATCTGAACGCAGGTGAAGCTCCTGTAGTCCATTTTCCTTAATGATCCTACTCAAAATGCCACAGACAAGGCCAAATCTTCTGGATCAGAGAATGCTGTACCTTTGAGTTCTAGCCTCTACCACAGAGACCCTAATCTCCCCATAACTTGGCTGAACTGATGTCTCGAGAAGTCCCTAATGATGTCGTAGATTAGCCGTCTGAGAGATGTATAATCAAGTTGGTGGTTCGATCCTTTCCAGTCACATATTCACACAAACCCAAGAAGACACAGGTAACATGTCAGGCACGCGGTCTTAGTATAAAGAACAGAGCTGATTGTCACAAATCATCCCATTCATCATGTTGAAGAACGAATATACATCTTAGAATTGGATCAAATACGGATTAAAGAGAAACATTAGTAATTTTATTAATTCATAGAACTCAGCAGGGCTCCTCCCCTCAACCTAGGATGTTTAGAAACTCATACTAATAGGAAATACAATGATCAAACGAAATAAAGTGTGCGTACTGCTTAAGAATACTTAAGATGCATGTATTTCAAGTTCAATCTTAAGAATAGTTCAATTATCTTGATGTGGTGGCATTGCTTTTGTTTTTTGAATATATGAATGAACAATGCATATTTAAAATTGGAATTAAGAATGTTGGCTCTTGAAAGAATAATGAAAAAGGAGAAGTATTATTGGTGATTTGAAAAATCCAAAAATTGATTCTTGAAACAAGAAAAAGCAGCAAAAAAACAATATATGCGAAAAAAATGCGAAAAAAATAATGTATAGCAGAAAAAGAAATAAAAATAGAAAAAGCCAATAGCTCTTTAAACCAAAAGGCAAGTGCAAAAAGCCAATAATCCTTTAAACCAAAAGGCAAGGGCAAAAGGATCCAAGGCTTTGAGCATCAATGGTTAGGAGGGCCTAAAATAAACAAAATCTTGGCCTAAGCACTCCAAAGAAATAGTGTCCCTAACTATATGCTTGTGGTGTGAAGGTGTCAAGTAAAAAACTTGAGACTGAGCAGTTAAAGTCATGATCCAAAGCAAAAAGAGTGTGCTTAAGAACTCTGGACACCTTTATCTGGGGATTCTAGCAAAGTTGAATCACAATCCGAAAGGGTTCACCCAGTTAAGTATATGTGACATTTATGTATCTGGTGGTAATATTGGAAAACAAAGTGCTTAGGGCCACGACGAAGACTCTAAAAGCTGTGTTCAAGAATAAAAAAGAATTAAATTAGGAGAGTCAACAATATCATCTGGATTCTAATTTTCTAAAAAGGCCAACACTTCTGAGTTTTAAGGGATAGTGAGATGCCAAAATATTCAGAAGGAAAAAGCTACTAAGTCCTTCCCATCTAATTGAAACTGAGCTTCATTGAAAACTTTGAGATTTATTGTATCTTACTCTTCTTTTTTATCCTACTTTGTTTTTAGTTTCTTGGGGACAAGCAATAGTTTAAGTTTGGTATTTTGATGAGCGGATATTTTATACACTTTTTGATATCATTTTCATATAGTTTTTAGCATGTTTTATTTAAATTTTATTATGTTTTCATAGGTGGTGCACGAAATTGCAATCACACTTTTGCAATCCCGCACAACTAACCAGCAAGTGCACTGGGTCGTCCAAGTAATACCTTACGTGAGTAAGGGTCGATCCCACGGAGATTGTCGGCTTGAAGCAAGCTATGGTTATCTTGTAACTCTTAGTCAGGATATCAATAATTATCAGGGTTGATTGTAAAAAGCAAAAGAAGATGAAATAAGTACTTGTTTTGCAGTAATGGGGAACAGGTTGAGGTTTTGGAGATGCTCAATCTTCTGAACCTCTGCTTTCCTACTGTCTTCTTCTTCAAGCACGCAAGGCTCCTTCCATGGCAAGCTGTATGTAGGGTTTCACCGTTGTCAATGGCTACCTCCCATCCTCTCAGTGAAAATGTTCAACGCGCTCTGTCACAACACGGCTAATCATCTGTCGGTTCTCAATCGGGTTGGAATAGAATCCAGTGATTCTTTTGCGTCTGTCACTAACGCCCAGCCCTCAGGAGTTTGCATCTGTCACTAACGCCCAGCCCTCAGGAGTTTGAAGCTCGTCACAGTCATTCAATCCTTGAATCCTACTCAGAATACCACAGACAAGGTTTAGACCTTCCGGATTCTCTTGAATGCCGCCATCAATTCTAGATTATACCACGAAGATTCTGATTAAGGAATCCAAGAGATATCTACTCAATCTAAGGTAGAACGGAGGTGGTTGTCAGGCACACGTTCATAGTTGAGAATGATGATGAGTGTCACGGATCATCACATTCATCAGGTTTAGGAACAAGTGATATCTTAGAATGGAAGCAAGCATGATTGAATGAAAAACAGTAGTAATTGCATTAATCCATCAAGACACAGTAGAGCTCCTCACCCCCAACCATGGGGTTTAGAGACTCATGCCGTAGAAGATACAATGAGAAACGTGTAAAGTGTCATGAGGTCCCGATACAATATCAAAAGGTCCTATTAATAGTGAACTAGTAACCTAGGGTATACAGAAATGAGTAAATGACGTAAAAATCCACTTCCGGGGTCCACTTGGTGTGTGTTTGGGCTGAGCATTGAAGCTTTCATGTGTAGAGACTTTTTCTGGAGTTAAACGCCAGCTTTTATGCTAGTTTGGGCGTTTAACTCCAATTTTTGTGCCAGTTCCGGCGTTTAACGCCGGGATTTCTGAAGCTGATTTGCAACGCCGGTTTGGGCCATCAAATCTCGGGCAAAGTATGGACTATTACACATTGCTGGAAAGCCCAGGATGTCTACTTTCCAACACAATTGAGAGCGCGCCAATTGGGCTTCTGTAGCTCCAGAAAATCTACTTTGAGTGCAGAGAGGTCAGAATCCAACAGTATCTACAATCCTTTTCAGCCTCTGAATCAGATTTTTGCTCAGGTCCCTCAATTTTAGCCAGAAAATACCTGAAATCACAGAAAAACACACAAACTCATAGTAAAGCCCAGAAAAGTGAATTTTAACTAAAAACTAATGAAAATGTAATAAAAACTAACTAAAATATACTAAAGACATACTAAAAACAATGCCAAAAAGCGTATAAAGTATCCGCTCATCACAACACCAAACTTAAATTGTTGCTTGTCCCCAAGCAACTGAAACTCAAAATAGAATAAAAAGAAGAGAATATACTATAGACTCCAAAATATCAAAGAAACTTAGCTCCAATTAGATGAGCGGGACTAGTAGCTTTTTGCTTCTGAACAGTTTTGCCATCTCACTTTATCCTTTGAAGTTTAGAATGATTGGCATCTATAGGAACTCAGAGCTCAGATAGTGTTATTGATTCTCCTAGTTAAGTATGATGATTCTTGAACATAGCTACTTTATGAGTCTTGGCTGTGGCCCAAAGCACTCTGTCTTCCAGTATTACCACCGGATACATATATGCCACAGACACATACTTGGGTGAACCTTTTCAGATTGTGACTCAGCTTTGCTAAAGCCCCCAATTAGACGTGTCCAGGGTTCTTAAGCACACTCTTTTTACCTTGGATCACAACTTTATTATTTTTTTTTCTTTTTCTTTTTCCTCTTCTCTCTTTTTTTCGTTTTTTTTTTGTATTCACTACTTTTTCTTGTTTCAAGAATCAATTTGATGATTTTTCAGATCCTCAATAACATTTCTCCTTTTCCATCATTCTTTCAAGAGCCAACAATTTTAACATTCTTAAAACAACAAATTCAAAAGACATATGCACTGTTCAAGCATTCATTCAGAAAACAAAAAGTATTGTCACCACATCAAACTAATTCAACTAGTTTCAAAGATGAATTCAAAATCATGTACTTCTTGTTCTTTTGTGATTAAAGCATTTTTCATTTAAGAGAGGTGATGGATTCATAGGACATTCATAGCTTTAAGACATGAACCTTAAATTTTTATTAATCATGAATTAAGAACAAGACTCAAAAATAGATATAAGATAAGACTAATAGTAATAGAAAACAAAAATTTAAATAGACTCCTAATGATAGAGGTTATCACAGAGTTAGGACTCAACAACCTTGATTTTGAGAAGTGGATGCTCCCTCAACTTGTGGGGTATTTGACCCTTCAAGGGAGAGCTTTTGGCGCTTCAACTCCTGTAGCTCACGCCCCTGCTTCTCTTGATAGTAACCTCAGAACGGTTACTAGTGGGCAAGATAGAACGCCCTATGAAGTCCAACCAGCCTCTTACAACTGGTTTGAGATCTCCCCTCTTGAGTTGGTTTGGAACACCTTTTGAATTGGTCATCCACTTGGTTCCAGGGAGGCATATGTCCTCTAGAACTTGATCCAACCCCTTATCTACTCTCACCATTCTCCTATTAAAGGATTCAGGATCATCTTGTAGTTGAGGTAATTTGAAGACCTCTCTTATTTTGTCCAGATGGAAGTAAATAATTCTCCCTCTGACCATGGTTCTGTAGGTATGAAAAGCGGTTCCAGTCATTCTCTGCTTATCTGTTAGCCACAGATTTGAGTAGAATTCCTGAACCATATTTCTCCCAACCTTTATCTCAGGGTTGGTTAGAATTTCCCATCCTCTGTTTCGAATTTGCTCTTGGATCTCCGGATATTCATCTTCTTTCAGATCAAATTTAACTTCCGGGATCACTGACCTTAGACCCATTATTTTGTGGTAATGGTCTGCATGTTCTTTGGTTAAGAACTTCTCTTGACTCCAAAGGTTTTTTGGAGCATTCTCTTTCTTGCCTCTTGAATTGGTTTGTTTTCCTTTGGGGGCCATGATCTTGATGAGCCTTAACTTAGTGATCACGGAAAAACACACCAAACTTAGAGGTTTGCTTGTCCTCAAGCAAAAGAAAGGAAAGAGGAGAGAGAGGAGGAGAGCAAATTCGAATGGTGGGGAAGGGGGGTGTGGCCGAACATATATTTATAAGGAAGGGAGAGAGAGTTCAAAAATTTTGAAGGAGATTTGAGAAGATATGGAAAGAAATTGAGAGATATTTGAGTTTTTTGAAGATGATTTGGAAAGGATTTGAAAGAGATTTGAAGAATGATTTTAATTTTGAAAATTTGAAGGTGAATGATGAAAGTTTGAAAAAATTTGAAGTGGAAAGCAAAATCTCTGTCTCCCACCTTTCTGGCGTTAAACGCCCAGAATGGTATCCATTCTGGCGTTTAACGCCCAAATGTTGGCCAATTTGGGCGTTTAACGCCCAGCCAGGTACCCTGACTGGCGTTAAATGCCAGAAACCCCTTCATCACTGGGCGTTTTGCTGGCGTTAAACGCCCAGAATGGTGCCCATTCTGGCAAAGTACCCCTTACTGGCGTTTTTTCGCCAGCAAGCTCCTTTTCTCTGTTTTTTGCACTGAATCCTTCTGTAACTCTGTGAATTCCTTCAATTTTGATGATTGCCCTTTGAGAATATGTATCAAACTTTGATTAAACAAAACAGATAACCTGCTAATGACTGGGTTGCCTCCCAGCAAGCGCTTCTTTATTGTCTTTAGCTGGACCTTTACTGAGAATTATTCAAGCCTCAGTTTTGAGCATTCTTGCTCAAAGTTCCTTTCAAGATAATGCTTGATCCTCTGTCCATTAACAATGAACTTTTTGTCAGAATCAGAATCCTGAAGCTCAACATATCCATATGGTGACACTCCTGTAATCACATACGGACCCCTCCACCGGGATTTAAGTTTTCCCGGGAACAGTCTGAGCCTAGAGTTGAAGAGCAGATCTTTTTGTCCTGGCTCAAAGACTCTGAATGACAACTTCTTGTCATGCCACTTCTTTGCCTTTTCCTTATAAATTTTTGAATTTTCAAAGGCACTGAGTCTAAATTCATCTAGCTCATTTAGCTGGAGTAATCTTTTTTCACCAGCTAACTTAGCATCCAGGTTTAGGAATCTGGTTGCCCAGTAGGCTTTATGTTCCAGTTCCACGGGCAGATGACAGGCCTTGCCATACACAAGT
Organism: Arachis stenosperma; assembly: GCF_014773155.1. Classification (NCBI taxonomy): domain Eukaryota; kingdom Viridiplantae; phylum Streptophyta; class Magnoliopsida; order Fabales; family Fabaceae; genus Arachis; species Arachis stenosperma. The sequence continues at coordinate 123,037,298 of NC_080379.1, forward strand.
TAGTATGGAGAGGTTCCTATCGGAGTCTTGAATGTTGTTCTGTATGCCCACAGAGCATCATCCAAGCTCTTCGCCCAATCCTTTCTACGGGCAATTACAGTCCGTTCTAGGATTCTTTTTAGCTCTCTGTTAGAGACTTCAGCTTGCCCATTTGTCTGTGGATGATACGGAGTTGCTACTTTGTGGCTAATTCCATATCGGACCATAGCAGAGTACAGTTATTTGTTGCAGAAATGAGTTCCTCCATCACTGATTAGGACTCTGGGAACACCAAATCTGCTGAAGATGTGTTTCTGGAAGAATTTCAGCACGGTCTTAGTATCATTAGTGGGTGTAGCAATTGCTTCTACCCATTTAGATACATAGTCCACTGCCACCAGAATGTAAGTGTTTGAGTATGATGGTGGGAACGGACCCATGAAGTCAATACCCCATACATCAAACAATTCAATCTCTAAGATCCCTTGTTGAGGCATGGCGTATCCATGAGGCAAGTTACCAGCTCTTTGGCAACTGTCACAGTTACGCACAAACTCTCGGGCATCTCTATAGAGAGTAGGCCAGTAGAAGCCACATTGGAGGACCTTAGTGGCTATTCGCTCACTTCCGAAATGTCCCCCATACTGTGATCCATGGCAATGCCACAGGATCCTTTGTGCTTCCTCTCTGGGTACACATCTGCGGATCATTCCGTCTACACATCTCTTAAAGAGATATGGCTCATCCCATAGATAGTACTTGGCATCTGAAATTAATTTCTTTCTTTGCACCCTGCTGTACTCCTGGGGTATGAACCTCACAGCTTTGTAATTTGCAATATCTGCAAACCATGGAGCTTCCTGAATGGCAAAAAGTTGCTCATCTGGGAAGGTCTCAGAGATCTCAGTAAAAGGGAGAAACGCCCCAGCTACTGGTTCTATTCGGGACAGATGATCAGCTACTTGGTTCTCTGTCCCTTTTCTGTCTCTTATTTCTATATCAAACTCTTGCAGAAGCAACACCCATCTTATGAGCCTGGGTTTTGAATCCTGCTTTGTAAGTAAGTACTTAAAAGCAGCATGGTCAGTGTACACAATCACCTTTGATCCCACTAGATAGGATCTAAACTTGTCAATGGCATAGACCACTGCAAGTAACTCTTTTTCTGTAGTTGTGTAATTCTTCTGTGCATCATTTAGAACACGGCTGGCATAATAAATGACGTGCAAAAGCTTGTTATGCCTCTGTCCCAACACTGCACCAATGGCATGGTCACTGGCATCACACATTAGTTCGAATAGCAATGTCCAGTCTGGTGCAGAGATGACTGGTGCTGTGACCAGCTTGGCTTTCAGGGTCTCAAATGCCTGCAGACACTATGTGTCAAACATAAATGGTGTGTCAGCAGCTAGCAGGTTGTTCAGAGGTTTTGCAATTTTCGAAAAATCCTTTATAAACCTTCTGTAGAATCATGCATGTCCCAGAAAGCTTCTGATTACCTTAACATTGGCAGGTGGTGGTAATTTTTCAATTACCTCTACCTTTGCTTTATCCACCTCTATTCCCTTGCTTGAAATTTTGTGCCCAAGGACAATTCCTTCAGTCACCATAAAGTGACATTTCTCCCAGTTTAAAACCAGGTTAGTCTCTTGGCACCTTTTCAGGACAAGTGCTAGGTGGTTAAGACAGGAGCTGAATGAGTCTCCATATACTGAGAAGTCATCCATGAAGACTTCCAGGAATTTCTCCACCATATCAGAGAAGATGGATAGCATGCATCTCTGAAAGGTTGCAGGAGCATTACACAGACCAAAAGGCATTCTCCTGTAGGCAAACACGCCAGAAGGGCAAGTGAATGCTATTTTCTCTTGGTCCTGAGGATCTACTGCAATTTGGTTGTAACCTGAATAGCCATCCAAAAAGCAGTAATAATCATGACCAGCTAGTCTTTCTAGCATTTGGTCTATGAATGGTAAAGGAAAATGATCCTTTCTGGTGGCTGTATTGAGCCTTCTGTAGTCAATACACATATGCCACCCTATGACTATTCTTGTAGGAACCAGTTCATTTTTTTCATTATGAACTACTGTCATGCCTCCCTTCTTGGGGACAACTTGGACAGGGCTCACCCAGAGGCTATCAGAAATAGGATAAATAATCCCAGCCTCTAGTAATTTAGTGACCTCTTTCTGCACCACCTCCTTCATGGCTGGATTTAGCCGCCTTTGTGGTTGAACCACTGGTTTGGCATTATCCTCCAATAGGATCTTGTGCATGCATCTTGCTGGACTAATGCCCTTAAGATCACTTATGGACCACCCAAGAGCTGTCTTGTGTGTCCTTAGCACTTCAATCAGTGCTTCCTCTTCCTGTGGATTTAAAGCAGAGCTTATGATCACTGGAAAAGTGTCACCCTCTCCCAGAAATACATACTTCAGGGATGGTGGTAGTGGTTTGAGCTCAGGTTTGGGAGGCTTATCCTCTTCCTGAGGAATTTTCAAAAATTCTTTTGTTTTCTCTGGTTCTTCCTGATCAGGCTGAACATCCTTGAAGATGTCCTCTAGCTCTGATTCTAGACTTTCAGTCATATTGATCTCTTCCACCAAAGAGTCAATAATGTCAGCGCTCATGCAATCATCTGGTGTGTCTGGATGCTGCATAGCTTTTACAGCATTCAACTTGAACTCATCCTCATTGACTCTCAGGGTTACTTCCCCTTTTTGTACATCAATAAGAGTTCGTCCAGTTGCTAGGAAAGGTCTTCCTAGAATGAGAGTTGTACTCTTGTGCTCCTCCATTTCCAGTACTACAAAGTCAGTTGGAAATGCGAATGGCCCAACCTTGACAATCATGTCCTCACTTATGCCTGATGGATATTTAATGGAGCCATCAACAAGTTGGAGACATATCCGGGTTGGTTTGAGTTCTTCAGTCAACCCAAGCTTTCTGATAGTGGATGCAGGTATTAGATTGATACTTGCTCCAAGGTCACACAAGGCTGTCTTGGTGCAAGCACCTTCTAATGTGCATGGTATCATAAAGCTTCCTGGATCTTGAAGCTTTTCTGGTAAGCTTTTTAGAATGACTGCACTGCATTCTTCAGTGAGAAACACTTTTTCAGTTTCTCTCCAATCCTTCTTATGACTTAAGATCTCTTTCATGAACTTAGCATAAGAAGGTATTTGCTCAAGTGCCTTTGCAAATGGAATCTTTATTTCAAAAGTCCTTAGATAGTCTGCAAAGCGGGCAAATTGCTTATCCTGTTCTGCTTGGCGGAGTTTCTGAGGATAAGGCATCTTGGCTTTATATTCTTCAACCTTAGTTGCTGCAGGTTTATTCCTTACAGAAGTAGTTGGAGAAGCCTTTTTAGAGGGGTTACTATCAGCACTCTCAGGTGTCTGATTCCTCATTGGCGTTTGAACGCCAGGATTAGGTGAAGAATGGGCATTTAACGCCAACTTTTTCCCCTTTTCTGGCGTTTGAACGCCAGAACTAGGCAGGGAATGGGCGTTTAACGCCAGCTTTTCCCCCTTTTCTGGCGTTTGAACGCCAGGAGTATTCCTCTCTGGGCTCTTACTGTCCTCAGAGGGATTTTGAGCAGTGGTTTGGTTATCCTCTGTCAACTGTTCCTTTCTTGGCTTTTTGCTACTTTGAGCAGTGTTATTCAATGTCTTCCCACTCCTCAGTTGAACTGCTTGGCATTCTTCTATTATCTGTTTAGATAATTGCTGTTTTGTCTGATTCAACTGTGATTCTATGTTCTTGTTAGCAATTTTAGTTTCTTGGAGCATCTCTTTAAATTCTGCTAACTGTTTTGTCATCAAGTGTAGTTGCTGATTAAGCTCAACCATCTGTTCTTGAGGATTAGGATCAGTGGCTATTGCCATAACTTCTTCTTTTGTAGAGGACTCATTGCTAGAGTATAAATGTTGATTTCTAGCAACAGTATCTATAAGCTCTTGAGCCTCTTCAATCGTCTTCCTCATATGTATAGATCCACCAGCTGAGTGGTCTAGAGACATCTGAGCTTTTTCTGTAAGCCCATAGTAGAAGATGTCTAACTGTACCCACTCTGAAAACATTTCAGAGGGGTATTTTCTTAGCATACCTCTATACCTCTCCCAGGCATTATAAAGGGATTCATTATCCTCTTGTTTAAAGCCTTGGATGTCCAGCCTTAGCTGTGTCATCCTTTTTGGAGGGTAAAATTGATTCAGGAATTTGTCTGATAACTGTTTCCATGTCTTTATGCTTCCTGTAGGTTGGTTATTCAACCACCTCTTAGCTTGATCTTTTACAGCAAATGGAAACAGTAATAATCTGTAGACATCCTGATCCACCTCTTTATCACGTACTGTGTCAGCAAGTTGTAAGAATTGTGCCAGAAACTCAGTAGGTTCTTCCTGTGGAAGACTGGAATACTGGCAATTTTGCTGCACCATGATAATGAGTTGAGGATTTAGCTCAAAGCTGCTTACTTTAATGGGAGGTATACAGATGCTACTCCCATATGCAGCTGTAATGGGGTTAGCATATGACCCCAAAGTCCTTCTGGACTGCTCAATTCCACTTAGGTCCATGATGGAGAAAGGGAATATGATATGGATTCACAAGTAAAGTATTTTTTTTTATTTGACCGAAAATAATAAAATAAAACAAATAGAAAATAATCAAATTTTGAAAACTAAAAGAAAATAAGATCAAAGCAAATTGAAAACTAAATCAATTAGTTAATTAAAAAGATTTTGGAATTAGCAATTGAAAATATATGATTGAAAATTATTTTGAAAAAGATTCGATTTTTGAAATGAGGAAAGAGAAAAACAACAAAATGACACCAAACTTAAAATTTTTAGAAAATTAAACACAAATTTTCGAAAATTTTAAAGGAAAAACACAAAGAAGACACCAAACTTAGAATTTTTAAAGAACAAGAAAGGACTAAGAACATGCAAATTCGAAAAATTAAAAGAAAACAAAAGCATGCAATTGACACCAAACTTAAAATATGAAACTAAACTCAAATAAAAGACTCTAAACCAACAAAAATAAAACAGTCCTAATCTAAGCAACAAGATAGACCGTCAGTTGTCCAAACTCGAACAATCCCCGGCAACGGCGCCAAAAACTTGGTGCACGAAATTGCAATCACACTTTTGCAATCCCACTTTTGCAATCCCGCACAACTAACCAGCAAGTGCATTGGGTCGTCCAAGTAATACCTTACGTGAGTAAGGGTCGATCCTACGGAGATTGTCGGCTTGAAGCAAGCTATGGTTATCTTGTAACTCTTAGTCAGGATATTAATAATTATCAGGGTTGATTGTAAAAAGCAAAAGAACATGAAATAAGTACTTGTTTTACAGTAATGGGGAACAGGTTGAGGTTTTGGAGATGCTCTATCTTCTGAACCTCTGCTTTCCTACTGTCTTCTTCTTCAAGCACGCAAGGCTCCTTCCATGGCAAGCTGTATGTAGGGTTTCACCATTGTCAATGGCTACCTGATGAGCGGATATTTTATACGCTTTTTGGCATTCTTTTTAGGTAGTTTTTAGTAAGTTCAAGCTACTTTTAAGGATGTTTTCATTAGTTTTTATGTTAAATTCACATTTCTGGACTTTACTATGAGTTTGTGTGTTTTTCTATGATTTCAGGTAATTTCTGGCTGAAATTGAGGGACTTGAGCAAAACTCTGAAAAAGGCTGACAAAAGGACTGCTGATGCTGTTGGAATCTGACCTCCCTACACTCGAAATGGATTTTCTGGAGCTACAGAACTCCAAATGGCGCGCTCTCAACGGCGTTGGAAAGTAGACATCCAGAGCTTTCCAGCAATATATAATAGTCCATACTTTATTCGGAAATTGACGATGTAACTTGGCGTTGAACGCCAAGTACATGCTGCTGTCTGGAGTTAAACGCCAGAAAAACGTCATGATCCGGAGTTGAACGCCAAAAACACGTCATAACTCGGAGTTCAACTCCAAGAAAAGCCTCAGCTCGTGGATTGATCAAGCTCAGCCCAAACATACACCAAGTGGGCCCCGGAAGTGGATTTATGCATCAATTACTTACTCATGTAAACCCTAGGAGCTAGTTTATTATAAATAGAACTTTTTACTATCATATTATCATCCGGGATTGTATTTTGAATCCTGTGATCACACTCAGGGGGCTGGCCATTCGGCCATGCCTGAACCTTTTACTTATGTATTTTCAACGGTGGAGTTTCTGCACACCGTAGATTAAGGGTGTGGAGCTCTGCTGTACCTCAAGTTTCAATACAATTACTATTACTTTTTATTCAATTCTCTCTTATTCTTATTCCAAGTTATTCATTCGCACCCAAGAACATGATGAATGTGATGATTATGTGACGCTCATCATCATTCTCACCTATGAACGCGCGTAATTGACAACCACCTTCGTTCTACATGCAACCGAGCTTGAATGTGTATCTCTTAGATTCCCCAACAGAATCTTCGTGGTATAAGCTAGATAGATGGCGGCATTCATGAGGATCCGGAAAGTCTAACCTTGTCTGTGGTATTCCGAGTAGGATCCTGGGAATCCGGAAAGTCTAACCTTGTCTGTGGTATTCCGAGTAGGATTCCGGTAATGAATGACTGTGACGTGCTTCAGACTCGCAAGTGCTGGGCGTTAGTGACAGACGCAAAAGAATCAAGGGATTCTATTCCAGCAGGAGCGGGAACCAGCTAGTGATTAGCCGTGCTGTGACAGAGCGCGTGAGCGTAGTTTTCACTGCGAGGATGGGATGTAGCCTTCGGCCAGTGTGATGCCTCCAGACGATTAGCCATGCGAGTGACAGCGCAGAGGACCATTTTCCAGAGAGGATACAAAGTAGCCATCGTCGAACGGTGAACCCCTATACACAGCTTGCCATGGAAAGGAGTAAGAAGGATTGAAGGAAGAGTGAGTAGTGAAGCAGAGTTTCAAGAGGAACACAGCATCTCCATACACCTATCTGAAATTCCCACTATTGATTTACATAAGTATTCCTATCCCTTTTATTTTCTATTTTATTATTAATTTTTGAAACCATAAACAAATTTAATCTGCCTAACTGAGATTTACAAGGTGACCATAGCTTGCTTCATACCAACAATCTTTGTGGGATCGACCCTTACTCACGTAAGGTTTATTACTTGGACGACCCAGTACACTTGCTGGTTAGTTGAACGGAGTTGTGAATTCAACCGGTGCCATAATAATGATTTCATACAAATACAAAGAATATGGATCACAATTTCGTCCACCAAGTTTTTGGCGCCGTTGCCGGGGATTGTTCGAGTATGGACAACTGAAGGTTCATCTTGTTGCTCAGATTAGGTAATTTTCTTTTCAAAAATCTTTTTCAAAATTTTTCTTTTCTTTTTCGTTTTTCTAAAATATATTTCGAAAAAAATTAACAAAATCAAAAAAATCATAAAATCATAAAAACTAAAAATATTTTATGCTTCTTGTTTGAGTCTTGAGTCAATTTTTAAGTTTGGTGTCAATTGCATGCTTTAAAATTTTTCTTGCATTTTTCGAAAATTTCATGCATTCATAGTGTTCTTCATGATCTTCAAGATGTTCTTGACAAGTCTTCTTGTTTGATCTTGATGTTTTCTTGTTTTGTGTTGTTTGTTGTTTTTCATATGCATTTTTTGTTTGTTAGAGTCCATGCATTAAAGATTTCTAAGTTTGGTGTCTTGCATGTTTTCTTTGCATCAAAAATTTTTCAAAATTATGTTCTTGATGTTCATCATGATCTTCAAAGTGTTCTTGGTGTTCATCTTGACATTCATAGCATTCTTGCATGCATTCATTGTTTTGATCTAAAAATTTCATGCATTGAGTATTTTTGTTGTTTTTCTCTCTCATAATTAAAAATTCAAAAATAAAAAAAAATATCTTTTCCTTATTTCTCTCCAAATTTTCGAAATCTTGGGTTGACTCAGTCAAAAATTTTCAAAATTAGTTGTTTCTTACAAGTCAAGTCAAAATTTCAAATTTTAAAAATCATATCTTTTCAAAATCTCTTTCAAAGATCATATCTTTTCAATTTTTTTCTTATTTTCGAAATTTTTAAAAATTATTTTTCAAAATCTTTTTCTTATCTTTATATCATATTTTCAAAAATATGCTAACAATTAATGTGATTGATTCAAAAATTTGAAGTTTGTTACTTTCTTGTTAAGAAAGGTTCAATCTTTAAATTCTAGAATCTTATCTTATAGTTTCTTGTTAGTTAAGTCATTTTAAAAATTAAATCTTTTTCAAAATATCTTTTTCTTCAAATTTTTATCTTATCTTTTCATCTTATCCTTCTCAAAATTTTATCTTTTTCAAAATTGATTTCAAAATATCTTATCTAACTTCTTATCTTCTTATCTTTTTAAAATTTGATTTTAAAATCTTTTTCAATCAACTAACTAACTTTTTGTTTGTTTCTTATCTTTTTCAAAACCACCTAACTACTTTTCCCTCTTCAATTTTCGAAAATATCTCTCTCTTTTCAAAAATTCTTTTTAATTAACTAATTGTTTCATGTTTTAATTTTAATTACATCTTATCTCTAATTTTCGAAAATACTAACCCCTTTTTCAAAATTAATTTCGAAATCTCCCTTCTCTTTTCTTCTTCTATTTAATTATTTATTTACTAACACTTCTCTTCACCTCTCTCCATCTAATTATCCGAAGCCCCTCTTTTACATTCTTCTCCCCTTTCTTTTTCTACTAACATAAAGGAATCTCTATACTGTGACATAGAGGATTCCTCTTTCTTTTCTTGTTTTCTTCTCTTTCATATGAGCAAGAACAGGGATAAAGGCACTCTTGTTGAAATTGATCCAGAACCTGAAAGGACTTTGAAGAGAAAATTAAAAGAAGCTAAATTACAACAATCCAGAAACAACCTTTCAGAAATTTTCGAACAAGAGAAGGAGATGGCAGCCGAAAATAATAATAATGCAAGGAGAATGCTTGGTGACTTCACAAAGCCAACGTCCAAGTTTGATGGAAGAAGCATCTCCATTCCTGCCATTGGAACCAACAACTTTGAGCTGAAACCTCAGCTAGTTGCCTTAATGCAACAAAACTGCAAGTTTTATGGACTTCCATCAGAAGATCCTTATCAGTTTTTAACTGAGTTCTTGCAGATCTGTGAGACTGTAAAGACGAATGGAGTTGATCCTGAAGTCTACAGACTCATGCTTTTCCCTTTTGCTGTAAGAGACAGAGCTAGAATATGGTTTGATTCACAACCCAAGGATAGCCTGGACTCATGGGATAAGCTGGTCACTACCTTCTTGGATAAATTCTTTCCTCCTCAAAAGCTGAGCAAGCTGAGAGTAGATGTTCAAACCTTCAAACAAAAAGATGGTGAATCCCTCTATGAAGCTTGGGAAAGATACAAGCAGCTGACCAAAAGATGTCCATCTGACATGTTTTCAGAATGGACCATATTAGATATATTCTATTATGGTCTCTCTGAATTTTCGAAAATGTCATTGGACCATTCTGCAGGTGGATCTATTCACCTGAAGAAAACGCCTGAAGAGGCTCAAGAACTCATTGACATGGTTGCAAACAACCAATTCATGTACACTTCTGAGAGGAATTCCGTGAATAATGGGATACCTCAGAAGAAAGGAGTTCTTGAAATTGATGCTCTGAATGCCATATTGGCTCAGAACAAAGTGTTGACTCAACAGGTCAACATGATCTCTCAAAATCTGAATGGATGGCAACATGCATCCAACAGTACTAAAGAGGCAGCTTCTGAAGAAGCTTATGATCCTGAGAACCCTGCCATGGCAGAGGTTAATTACATGGGTGAACCTTATGGAAACACCTATAACCCATCATGGAGAAATCATCCAAATTTCTCATGGAAGGATCAACAAAAGCCTCAACAAGGCTTTAACAATGGTGGACGTAATAGGCTGAGCAATAGCAAGCCATATCCATCATCTTCTCAGCAACAGACAGAGAATTCTGAACAAAACACTTCTAATTTAGCCAATGTAGTCTCTGATCTGTCAAAGGCCACTTTCAGTTTCATGAGTGAAACAAGATCCTCCATTAGAAATCTGGAGGCACAAGTGGGCCAGCTGAGTAAGAAAGTCATTGAAACTCCTCCCAGTATTCTTCCAAGCAATACAGAAGAGAATCCAAAAGGAGAGTGCAAAGCCATTGACATAGTCAATATGGCCGAATGCACAAGGGAGGAGAAGGACGAAAATCCTAGTGAGAAAGACCTCCTGGGACGTCCCTCAAACAAGAAGGAGTTTCCTATTAAGGATCCAAAGGAATCTGAGGCTCTTATAGAGACCATAGAGATTCCATTAAATCTCCTTCTGCCATTCATGAGCTCTGAAGATTATTCTTCCTCTGAAGAGGATGAAGATGTGACTGGAGAGCAAGTTGCTCAATATTTAGGAGCTATCATGAAGCTGAATGCCAAGTTATTTGGTAATGAGACTTGGGAAAGTGAACCTCCCTTGCTCATTAATGAACTGGATACTTGGATTCAGAAAATTCTACCTCAAAAGAAACAAGATCCTGGCAAGTTCTTAATACCTTGTACCATAGGCACCATGATCTTTGAAAAAGCTCTGTGTGATCTGGGGTCAGGGATAAATCTTATGCCACTCTCTGTAATGGAGAAGCTGGGGATCATTGAGGTACAACCTGCCTTGTTCTCATTACAACTGGCAGACAAGTCATTGAGATAGGCTTATGGAATAGTAGAGGACGTGCTAGTAAAGGTTGAAGGCCTTTACATCCCTGCTGATTTCATAATCTTAGACACTAGGAAGGAAGAGGATGATTGCATCATCCTTGGAAGACCTTTCCTGGCCACAGCAGGAGCTGTGATAGATGTCAACAGAGGTGAATTAGTCCTTCAATTGAATGGGGACTACCTTGTGTTTAAGGCACATGGTCATCCCTCTGTGACAGAAGAGAGTAAGCATGAAGAGCTTTTCTCAGTTCAGAGTCAAGAAGAGCCCACACAGTCAAACTCTAAGTTTGGTGTTGTGAGGCCACAACCAAACTCTAAGTTTGGTGTTAAGACCCCATATCCAAACTCTAAGTTTGGTGTTGGCAACTATACAACATTGACCTGATCACCTTGTGGCTCCATGAGAGCCACTGTCAAGCTATTGACATTAAAGAAGCGCTTGTTGGGAGGCAACCCAATTTTATTTATCTAATTTTATTTTATTCTATTTTTTTGTTATTTTGTGTTTTATTACGTACATGATCATGAGGAGTCACGAAAAAATCATAAAAATTAAAAATAGAATCAAAAATAGCAGAAGAAAAAAATTCACACCCTGGAGGACGCACAGGCTGGCGTTCAACGCCAGTAAGATGCATCTGGCTGGCGTTCAACGCCAGAACAGAGCATCATTCTGGCGCTGAATGCCAGAAACAAGCAACATTCTGGCGCTGAACGCCAGGAATGTGCCCAGAGAAGAAAAGCTGGCGCTGAACGCCAGTAACAAGCATGGAACTGGCGTTCAATGTCAGAAACATGCTTTACATGGGCGTTGAACGCCCAGAATGTGCACCAATGGGCGTTTAAACGCCAGAATGGTGTGCAAAGGCATTTTACATGCCTATTTGGTGCAGGGATGGAATTCCTTGACACCTCAGGACCTGTGGACCCCACAGGATCACCTCAGGATCTGTGAACCTCACAGGATCCCCATCTACCTCGCCCTCTATCTCTCCATTCATGGTCATCCCTTCTGTTTTTCATTCACCACCCACATTTATCCACTCTTCCCCATACACCCCACCTACCTTTACAATTCAACTTCTCCTTCCCACCCAATCCCACCCATATAGCCGATTCCATCCCCCCTCACTCTCCTCCATTTTCTTCTTCTTCTTCTTCTCTTCTTTCTTCTCTTGCTCGAGGGCGAGCAATATTTTAAGTTTGGTGTGGTAAAAGCATAGCTTTTTTTTGCTTTTCCATTACCATTAATGGCACCTAAGGCCAGAGAAACCTCAAAGGGAAGACAAAAGCTTCCACCTCTAAGTCATGGGAGATGGAAAGACTCATGTAAAGGGTTTATAGCTCAGTGGTAGAACATGTGGCTGCAAATCAAGAGATCCCTGAGATACCTCAGGGGATAAGTTGTCCTCCACACAAATATTGGAAGCAACTAAGGGTAGAAACACCAAAATTACTAGGAATCATTCAACAGAAGCAAGGAAGAGACATAGAAGAGCTTAAGAACATCATTGGTCCTTCAAGAAGAAGACGCCACTAAGGTGGATTCATTCCTTGTTCTTTATTTCTTTCTATTTTTCGGTTTTTAATGTTGTGTTTATCTATGTTTTGTGTCTCTACTTCATGATCATTAGTATGTAACCATGCCTTAAAGCTATGAATAAAATCCATTAATCCTTCACCTCTCTTAAATGAAAAATGTTTTAATTCAAAAGAACAAGAAGTACATGAATTTCGAATTTATCCTTGAATTTAGTTTAATTATATTGATGTGGTGACAATACTTTTTGTTTTCTGAATGAATGCTTGAACAGTGCATATGTCTTTTGATCTTGTTGTTTATGAATGTTAAAATTGTTGGCTCTTGAAAGAATGATGAACAAAGAGAAATGTTATTAATGATCTGAAAAATCATGAAATTGATTCTTGAAGCAAGAAAAAGCAGTGAACAAGAAGAAGCTTGCGAAAAGAAAAAAAATTTGCGAAAAAAATTAGAAAGAAAAAGAAACAGCAAGCAGAAAAAGCCAATAGCCCTTAAAACCAAAAGGCAAGGGTAAAAAGGATCCAAGGCTTTGAGCATCAATGGATAGGAGGGCCCAAGGAAATAAAATCCAGGCCTAAGCGGCTAAATCAAGCTGTCCCTAACCATGTGCTTGTGTCATGAAGGTCCAAGTGAAAAGTTTGAGACTGAGTGGTTAAAGTCGTGATCCAAAGCAAAAAAGAGTGTGCTTAAGAGCTCTGGACACCACTAACTGGGGACTCTAGCAAAGCTGAGTCACAATCTGAAAAGGTTCACCCAGTTATGTGTCTGTGGCATTTATGTATCCGGTGGTAATACTGGAAAACAAAGTGCTTAGGGCCACGGCCAAGACTCATAAGTAGCTGTGTTCAAGAATCAACATGCTTAACTAGGAAAGTCAATAACACTATCCGAAATTCTAAGTTCCTAGAGACGCCAATCACTCTAAACTACAAAGGAAAAAGTGAGATGCCAAAACTGTTCAGATGCAAAAAGCTACAAGTCCCGCTCATCTAATTATAATTAATATTCATTGATATTCTGGAATTTATAGTATATTCTCTTCTTTTTATCCTAATTGATTTTCAGTTGCTTGGGGACAAGCAACAATTTAAGTTTGGTGTTGTGATGAGCGGATATTTTATACGCTTTTTGGCATTGTTTTTAGGTAGTTTTTAGTAAGTTCAAGCTACTTTTAGGGATGTTTTCATTAGTTTTTATGTTAAATTCACATTTCTGGACATTACTATGAGTTTGTGTGTTTTTCTGTGATTTCAGGTAATTTCTGGCTGAAATTGAGGGACTTGAGCAAAACTCTGAAAAAGGCTGACAAAAGGACTGCTGATGCTGTTGGAATCTGACCTCCCTGCACTCGAAATGGATTTTCTGGAGCTACAGAACTCCAAATGGTACGCTCTTAATGGCGTTGGAAAGTAGACATCTAGAGCTTTCCAGAAATATATAATAGTTCATACTTTATTCGGAAATTGACGACGTAACATGGCGTTGAACGCCAAGTACATGCTGCTGTCTGGAGTTAAACGCCAGAAAAATGTCATGATCCGGAGTTGAACGCCCAAAACACGTCATAACTCAGAGTTCAACTCCAAGAAAAGCCTCAGCTCGTGGATTGATCAAGCTCAGCCCAAACATACACCAAGTGGGCCCCGAAAGTGGATTTATGCATCAATTACTTACTCATGTAAACCCTAGGAGCTAGTTTATTATAAATAGAACTTTTTACTATCATATTATCATCCGGGATTGTATTTTGAATCCTGTGATCACACTCAGGGGGCTGCCCATTCGGCCATGCCTGAACCTTTTACTTATGTATTTTCAACGGTGGAGTTTCTGCACACCGTAGATTAAGGGTGTGGAGCTCTGCTGTACCTCAAGTTTCAATACAATTACTATTACTTTTTATTCAATTCTCTCTTATTCTTATTCCAAGATATTCATTCACACCCAAGAACATGATGAATGTGATGATTATGTGACGCTCATCATCATTCTCACCTATGAACGCGCGTAATTGACAACCACCTTCGTTCTATATGCAACCGAGCTTGAATGTGTATCTCTTAGATTTCCCAACAGAATCTTCGTGGTATAAGCTAGATAGATGGCGGCATTCCTGAGGTTCCGGAAAGTCTAACCTTGTCTGTGGTATTCCGAGTAGGATTCCGGTAATGAATGACTGTGACGTGCTTCAGACTCGCAAGTGCTGGGCGTTAGTGACAGACGCAAAAGAATCAAGGGATTCTATTCCAGCAGGAGCGGGAACCAACCAGTGCTTAGCCGTGCTGTGATAGAGTGCGTGAGCGTAGTTTTCACTGCGAGGATGGGATGTAGCCTTCGGCCAGTGTGATGCCTCCAGACGATTAGCCATGCGAGTGACAGCGCAGAGTACCATTTTCCAGAGAGGATACAAAGTAGCCATCGTCGAACGGTGAACCCCTATACACAGCTTGCCATGGAAAGGAGTAAGAAGGATTGAAGGAAGAGTGAGTAGTGAAGCAGAGTTTCAAGAGGAACACAGCATCTCCATACACCTATCTGAAATTCCCACTATTGATTTACATAAGTATTCCTATCCCTTTTATTTTCTATTTTATTATTAATTTTCGAAACCATAAACAAATTTAATCTGCCTAACTGAGATTTACAAGGTGACCATAGCTTGCTTCATACCAACAATCTCTGTGGGATCGACCCTTACTCACGTAAGGTTTATTACTTGGACGACCCAGTACACTTGCTGGTTAGTTGAACGGAGTTGTGAATTCAACCGGTGCCATAATAATGATTTCATACAAATACAAAGAATATGGATCACAATTTCGTCCACCACTACCTCCCATCCTCTCAGTGAAAATGTTCAACGCGCTCTGTCACAGCACGGCTAATCATCTGTCGGTTCTCAATTGGGTTGGAATAGAATCTAGTGATTCTTTTGCGTCTGTCACTAACGCCCAGCCCTCAGGAGTTTGAAGCTCATCACACTCATTCAATCCTTGAATCCTACTCAGAATACCACAGACAAGGTTTAGACCTTCCGGATTCTCTTGAATGCCGCCATCAATTCTAGATTATACCACGAAGATTCTGATTAAGGAATCCAAGAGATATCTACTCAATCTAAGGTAGAACGGAGGTGGTTGCCAGGCACACGTTCATAGTTGAGAATGATGATGAGTGTCACGGATCATCACATTCATCAGGTTTAGGAACAAGTGATATCTTAGAATGGAAGCAAGCATGATTGAATGAAAAACAGTAGTAATTGCATTAATCCATCAAGACACAGCAGAGCTCCTCACCCCCAACCATGGGGTTTAGAGACTCATGCCGTAGAAGATACAATGAGAAACGTGTAAAGTGTCATGAGGTCCCGATACAATATCAAAAGGTCCTATTAATAGTGAACTAGTAACCTAGGGTATACAGAAATGAGTAAATGACGTAAAAATCCACTTCCGGGGTCCACTTGGTGTGTGTTTGGGCTGAGCATTGAAGCTTCCATGTGTAGAGACTTTTTCTGGAGTTAAACGCCAGCTTTTATGCCAGTTTGGGCGTTTAACTCCAATTTTTGTGCCAGTTCCGGTGTTTAACGCCGGGATTTCTGAAGCTGATTTGCAACGCCAGTTTGGGCCATCAAATCTCGGGCAAAGTATGGACTATTATACATTGCTGGAAAGCCCAGGATGTCTACTTTCCAACGCAATTGAGAGCCCTCCAATTGGGGTTCTGTAGCTCCAGAAAATCCACTTCGAGTGCAGAGAGATTAGAATCCAACAGTATCTACAGTCCTTTTCAGCCTCTGAATCAGATTTTTGCTCAGGTCCCTCAATTTTAGCCAGAAAATACCTGAAATCACAGAAAAACACACAAACTCATAGTAAATCCCAGAAAAGTGAATTTTAACTAAAAACTAATGAAAATGTAATAAAAACTAACTAAAATATACTAAAAACATACTAAAAACAATGCCAAAAAGCGTATAAATTATCCGCTCATCAATAGGTTTTAGTGTAAAATTCACATTTTTGGATTTTACTATGAGTTGTTATGTTTTATGGTGATTTCAGGTATTTTCTGGCTGAAATCTGAGAGTTTTGATAAAGTATGATTCAGAGGCAAGGAAAGCGTAGCAAATGTTGTCAAGATTTGACCTCCGTGCATTAAACCAAGCATTTTTGGAGCTATGAACATCCAAATGGAGCATTCTCAATGGCTATAGAAAGCTAACATCCATGGCTTTCCACAAATATATAAACGTTTATACTTGTCTTTGGAGATGAAGGCCCAAAACTGGCGTTCAACACCAGCCACCTACCCCTTCCTGGCGTTGGACGCCCAAAAGGGAGCAGCTGGCGTCCAACGCCCACAAAGGTGTCCCAAGCAGGTGTTCAACACCCAAGAGCCTTACTAGCATGTGGAGACACCCTTAACTCATCCCAAACACTTACCAAGTTGGCCCTGGAGGTGGATTTTTGCACTACAAGCCTAAGCCTATCATATTTCTATAATCCTTAGTTATTAGATTAGTATATATAGGAGAAGATCAACCATGTTTTAGAACACTCTCCAGCATATCATATTTTCAAACACCGTTATGTACAGTATGAGCCACTAAACCTCCTAGGTTAAGGTTAGGCGCTCTGCTGAGTTTTATGGATTAATAAAAGTACTACTGTTCTATTTCAATTTGTGTTTGATCCTCTCCTAAGATGTATCTTCGCTCTTCAACCTTATGAATAAGTTGAACCGTCAAAAGTTATCTCTATTCTACATGGGTTTACCGAGTGTCTTTCATCAGATATCAATGAACCACTAGCTTAATTATACATCTCTTAGATGGCTAATCCATGACTTCATTGGGGACTTCTCGAGACATCAGTTCAGCCGAGGTATGGGGAGATTAGGGTCTTTGTGGTAAAGGTTAGAACCAAGGTGCATCATTCTCTAATTCAGAAGATTCGACCTTGTCTGTGGCGTTTTGAGTTGGATCACCAAGGGAATGAACTGCAGGAGCTTCACCTGCACTAAACCTGGTGTTCAGCCTAGAGGAATATGCCTTGGAGTTTGTGCACTACCCTCCTCAACATTAATTTCAAGCTTCTTGGAGAAAAACTCTACAACTCTAGAATCCCATGAAGATTCAGCATCTCTTAAGTCTTCGACCACTTCTTCCTCTTCAACAATTACGGCTTCCTTCAATTGTTCTAATACAAAGCCACATTCCTCATTTTCCACCAGAGTTTCTAATCTCTCCTTCATGTTACGTTCCTTATTAGATTCTCTGCATGCGGCCATGGGAGTACTTTGAGTGTCGAGGCGCAGGGAAGCTAAATTATCTACTACCTCAGTCAAGGTAGCTATGAACTCTAGTGTCATCCGTTGCATTTCTCTTTGCCCTTGAAGAACAAGACCAAGGGTGTCATCTACTGGAGACCGGAGTGGATATGAGGGTCCATTGCTTGGGAAGAAGGGTTCATGATAGGAAGGTGGTTCATCTTGATAAGGATATGGAGATGGTGTATAGTGAGGTGGTTCTTGGGAGTAATTGGGTTAGAATTGTGGTGGTTCTATGCATGGTTTATATGACTCATAAGGCGGTTGGTGTCGTGGATATGGGTTAGGGTCATATGGAAGTGTTTGATTGTAGGGGGCTTGTGAGTATGGTGGTTCAAAACTATGTTGAAGAGGGGGTTCATAGGCATATGGTGGTGGTTGTTGGTAGTCCCAAGGAGGTCCACCATATCCATTGTCTTGGTATGCATCATGGAATGGCTCTTGCTCGTAGTACATTGGAGAGGGTTGTTGCCATGGAGGTTGTCCATAAGCTTGAGACTCGCCACACCTTTGATTCTTCCATCCTTGATGCATGTTCTCATTGTAGCTTCTATTCCCTACGACGTAATTTGAACCAAACTCGTAGCCAATGAGGTGAGAATTCATAGTAACAAGAGAAAATAAAAACAAAAACTAATAAGAAATAATGAAAATAAACTCCTAAAACTAGCAACAACTAACAAAGAAGCGAAAAGGCAAACATATTCACAATATTCACAATAACCAATAATAAGACACACATTTACAATTCCCCGGCAACGGCGCCAAAAACTTGACAGAGGAAAAATGTCGGTAAAGATTTTCACAAAAATATCGTGTTGCAAGTATAGTTCTAAATCGACAATTAAACCTCAATCAACGTTTAGATTGTTTGTCACTTAAGAAAACCCAACCAAATTAACCAAAGTATTTAAACCTCGGGTCGTGTCTCAAGGAATTGCAGGAAAGTGTACTTACTATTGGTTATGGGAAAGTATATTTTTAGAGTTTTTGAAACAAGGAACAAGAAAATATAGATTGCGAGAAAAATTAACTAATAACTAAGAAAGCTCTTAGCAAAGATTGAGAATTAGAAGTCCTATCCTTATTATCATCGTCAATTGTGATGGTAAATGTGAATTGCCTTCACATAGTTAACCTCTAACCAATGGAGGAAGGTCAAGTGTATACAATCAACTTGAGTTCACAAGTCCTAGTCAACTCATAGTGAGAGACTAGATTTAGTAAAGTTCAAGCTAACCGACAATATCCAATTACCATTAAACAAGAAACTTTGACAATTCAAGAGTTTGTAATTAATCAATCCAAGTCAAGAACGTAAAAATCTAATTTAAAATCCACCCAAGCATTTTATCAAACACTTGGAAGGCACAAAATAAAAACATAGAAAACTAACAAGACATAGCAAAATCTAAGACTAACAATTGTAAGAGGAAATAATAACAACAAATTAAAGAAAGCAATCATAAACATGAAACATAAATTGCATTAATATGGATTAAAAGAAACAAGAAGAATTCATAAACTAAATTGGCAACATAAGAAAATCAACAAGAGAAGTAGATAAACCAAAGTACTAGAATAAATAAAAGTAGAAGAAGACTAAATCAAAGTACGGTAGAAATCTGAATTTGAGAAGGAACTAAATCTAAAAGAAACGCTAAAACCTAGAGCCTCTCTCTAGAAACCTACATCTAAACCTAAAGTGTGAATGAATAAAAAGTGATTGAATGATCCCTCTAGCTTCACTCTGCAGCCTTTAATCTGTATTTTCGGGCCTGAAACTGGATTAAAAGTAGCCCAAAAATTCTCTCCAGCATTTTTCATTAATTGCAGAACGTGACGCTCGTCACGCGTACGCGTCAGCCACGCGTACGCGTCACTAAACGAATTCTTGATCACACGTATGCGTCTCTTGCCTGCTGCACTGGTCACGCATACGCGACATCCATGTGTGCGCGTCAAGGTCGGCTGCTCAAATCCTCAATTTCTTGTGTTCCTTCTACTTTTACATGCTTCTTTTCCATCCTCTAAGCCATTCCTGCCCTATAAAACTTTAAACCACTTAACAAACTTATCATGGCATCGAATGGTAATGAGACAGGTGATGAGCGGATAATTTATACGCTTTTTGCCATTGTTTATAGTATGCTTTTAGTATGTTTTAGTTAGTTTTTATTATATTTTTATTAGTTTTTATTTAAAATTCACTTTTCTAGACTTTACTATGAATTGGTGTGTTTTTCTATGATTTCAGGTATTTTCTGGCTGAAATTGAGGGACCCGAGCAAAAATCTGATTCAGAGGCTGAAAAGGGCTGCAGATGCTGTTGGATTCTGACCTCTCTGCACTCGAAGTGGATTTTCTGGAGCTACAGAAGCTCAATTGGCGCTGTCTCAATTGCGTTGGAAAGTAGACATCCAGGGCTTTCCAGCAATATATAATAGTTCATACTTTGCCCGAGATTTGATGGCCCAAACAGGCGTTCCATGTCAGCTTCAGAATTCCCAGCGTTAAACGCCGGAACTGGCACAAAAGTGGGAGTTAAACGCCCAAACTGGCACAAAAGCTGGCGTTTAACTCCAAGAAGAGTCTCTACACATGGAAGCTTCAATGCTCAGCCCATGCACACACCAAGTGGGCCTAGAAGTGGATTTTTACGTCATTTACTCATTTCTGTAAACCCTAGGCTACTAGTTCTCTATAAATAGGACCTTTTGCTATTGTATTTGGAGGATCTTTCAATCTTCAGATCATCTTTTGATCATATTTTTATGATTGAACCCTCTTTGGGAGGCTGGCCATTCGGCCATGCCTAGACCTTGTTCTTATGTATTTTCAACGGTAGAGTTTCTACACACCATAGATTAAGGTGTGAAGCTCTGCTATACCTCGAGTATTAATGCAATTACTATTGTTCTTCTATTCAATTCAGCTTATTCTTGTTCTAAGATATCACTTGTTCCTCAACTTGATGAATGTGATGATCCGTGACACTCATCATCATTCTCACCTATGAACGTGTGCCTGACAACCACCTCCGTTCTACCTTAGATTGAGTGGATATCTCTTGGATTCCTTAATAAGAATCTTCGTGGTATAAGCTAGAATCCATTGGCGGCCATTCTTGAGAATCCAGAAGGTCTAAACCTTGTCTGTGGTATTCTGAGTAGGATTCAGGGATTGAATGACTGTGACGAGCTTCAAACTCGCGATTGTGGGGCGTTAGTGACAGACGCAAAAGAATCACTGGATTCTATTCCGACATGATCGAGAACCGACAGATGAATAGCCGTGCTGTGACAGAGCGCGTTGAACATTTTCACTGAGAGGACGGGACTGTAGCCATTGACAACGGTGATGCCCAACATACAGCTTGCCATGGAAAGGAGTAAGAAGGATTGGATGAAGACAGTAGGAAAGCAGAGAGACGGAAGGGACAAAGCATCTCCAAACGCTTATCTGAAATTCTCACCAATGAATTACATAAGTATCTCTATCTTTATTTTATGTTTTATTTATCTTTTAATTATTAATCCTCCATAACCATTTGAATCCGCCTGACTGAGATTTACAAGATGACCATAGCTTGCTTCATACCAACAATCTCCGTGGGATCGACCCTTACTCGCGTAAGGTTTATTACTTGGACGACCCAGTGCACTTGCTGGTTAGTTGTGCGAAGTTATGATCAAGAGTTGAGATTGCAATTGAGCGTACCATGTTGATGGCGCCATTGATGATCATAATTTCGTGCACCAACAGGATTAAAATTAGCAAATTTAAGGCCAAAGAAGTATGTTTTCAATCATAGCACAAAATTAGGAAGAAAAATATAAAACATGCAAATTCTATGAATAAGTGTGAGAATAATAGATAAAATCTACTCAATTCAACCTAAAATATACCATGAAATAGTGGTGCATCAATGTGGAAGAAGGTGAATTAGTGCTTAGAATGCATAATGAGCAACTGGCCTTTCATGTCTTCAAAACTATGCATTTATCAGGCGGAGAGGAAAAGTGCATGCAGACTGAGCTTATTGTTTCAAACATTCAAGAACCTCTTGATAATGCACAATAAGGTTTACAGCTCAAGTCTTCTTTGGTGAGAGTCAACACAATTTTCCCTGATATCAAACCTAAGTTTGGTGTTGAGAATGCATCATCCACGAAGAGGGAGGTTTCCAAGAAGAAAGTGCCCAGAGGATGGAGAAACAAAAAGATCTCCATATCCTCAAGGAGCTAGCTTGAAGATCTTTTATTAATTTTGATTAAACTTTATTTTATTTTACAATAGAAAAAGATATTATTTACTTTTAGAAAATATATTTTACATTAATTGGGATTAGATATCATAAGGAAAAAAATTTAGCCCTTCGGGCTCTCTTCTCTCTTACGCACCTCATTTCGCAGTTTACACTTTTAAACCCTAATTTTCTCTTTGAGCCATGAGCAACTAAATCTCCACTGTTAAGGTTATGAGCTCTGTTTATTCTATGAATTAATACTATTACTCTTCTGCTTTAATTCATGTATTGATTTCAATTTCAATGATTTGTTTTCATTCTTCATCTTAAGAATTTGGGTAGATCGGAAGAATAACCCTTATTCTAATTATGTTCTTGTTAAATCTTGGAAAAGCAATTTACTTGAACAACAGCTTGAAAACAATTCCTCCTAAATACTAATTATCTGGACTTAATGGGATACGTGACATATAGTCCTCTTATATTTGGGTAATTAGGGTTTTTGTGGTTGATAAACTAGAATTAGACTTAAACCTCTAATTGAAATTAAGTGACCAAGGAATTAGCAGTTAACTAGGTTAAAGGAGACTAAATTAATAAGGAATTAGGATTTAGGCATGATTAAAATAGTTGGTAAGAAATAAAAATCTGGAAAATAAACTATTTTCTCATATATTCTTCACAACCCGTTTACTGCCTGCTTTCTAATTCTTTGAATTTATTGTTTAATGCTATTAAACTCTCAAGCACCATTTTTTGCTTGTCTGACTAAGTTGATTAGGAAGATGCCTAAGGTAAATACTACATTATTCTCTATCTTTCTACCATGTGTTGGATTCTTTTTGTTTCGTCTTTTAGTTTTAATTTTATCTCTTATATAATGACACTTGTCACTTTTATTGCACACACAGCCAAATTATTATGTATGATATATATCCATATATACAGTACCATCTTCTTAAATGACACGTCTCAAGTTGTAATATAAAATTTTCAGGGCTAGAGTAACTGAAAAATAATGAATAAATAAATAAGACTATAGCGAGCAATGCAAACTTCTGGTCATATTGACAATTTGAAGCTTCAACCTTGGCGATCAAGTAGACCAAAGAATAAATCAAATAATAAGAACTAGGAAAACATTTCTTGAAAATAAATGAGTGCATAGAAAAATAGAAGGAGAAATATGTATACTCACAGAGCTGTATATGTCTTCTCTATCAATATTTTTAGAAAAAAGTATATTAATAAGAATTATTTTCATGTTTCAATACTGCCATATTTTTTATTTGATTTTTTTCTTTTACATACATTTCAGTGCCATGTTTGACTGACTGAGGTATGCCAGTTTGTGATTAATTGATAATATTTTGTGATTCCTATGTCAAAATTGTATTCTCCTTGCTTTTATTATTTATTTTTCTTGATTTTATTTTTATCCATAATCATGTTAATATTAAAGTTAAAAGTATAAAAGAGAAATAATATATATAAAGATGGTTCATATAGAATTAATCCATCAAATTTTATTAGTATTCACATGTGCCAGTTCTTTACCTCTGATCTGCTCTTATATATATATATATATATATATATATATATATATATATATATATATATATATCTTTAGCTTGTTCCATTTATGGTTGGACTTTATTCATATAGCTAGTAAATTTACATTTTCTATTTTAATAAAGAAATAAAAAGGTTAATTTCATTATATACGTTCAAACTATTTTAAAATAAACATAATAGAGGATATTTAATTCCTCTATTCTCTTCTACTTTTTTAAGTTAACAAGTAAAGAAGGGCTAAAAATATAATTTGAAAATTCTATCCTTTATCCATTATAATTATAGTTATATTTTTTGTTTTAATTATTTTTTAATTCTAATTTTTACTCTTATTTTCTTTTTTATTTTTTAAGAAAGCTTTGCTTTATCTTTTCATTTCTTGGATTTGGATCCAGCAATTCTTTCTATTATTAATTTTTTTGAAAGCACAGAATTTTGTAATGAATAAGCAACCTCCTCAATATCTTTCGTGCTCTACATGTTATCCGGGATGCAAGTAACTTTGTTTCTGTCTCAGTTTTAAGTTATTCTATCGCTCCCTACATGGTTTTGTTTGTAATAAATTGTTGAATTTAACTCGTATATTATTCTTCCATTTCATAATTGTGATAAACTGTTATTGGTTTCTTTGACATATAGCCCTTTTTTTAGTTGTATAAATTTATAATTTGTTTAGTCATTTGTTTGTACTATTTCATTAAATTAGATACTGATAAAAGTTGAATTTCAACGCTATGAGGTAGTGCAAAATATAGGAATGGTCTGAATAGATTCCTAGACTTCGCATTTGTCAATGCATCATTTGATGGGATGATACATTGTCCATGTCTCTGTGTGGGTTTCAATTTTTCCAAACTAGAGAGGATGTGTAGATCATCTGCTGATGAAATCCTTTCTCCCTAATTATACATTTTGGTTGCATCGCGGTGAGAGGATGTAGACGAGAGCTCCAGCGTAAAGAAGAATTAGAACCCACTAAAAACTCAGGATATCCAACGCGTGACATGGTCCACGAGACATTCAACTTCTAGGGACTGCATGGTGATGATAAAGACTCGATGAATGAACATGTCAGAGATGGTGCGGAGGGGTTGTTGTACTTATCTGACGAACCTAGCCGTGAAGTTCGTGGTTTTCATGACTTTCTTGAAGATAGCGAGTAGGAATTATATCAGGGATACTCAAGATTCTCGAAGTTGTCTTTCTTGGTGGACAGTGAGCGGCAAGGCATTTGGTTTAATTCTAGAGTTATTGGAGGACGCCTTTGAGCATGCAAAGATTTCGAACACCTCGCACGATGCTAAGAAGATCATAAGAAAGCATGGTATTGCTTACAAGAAGATAGATGCATGTCCAAATAACTGCATGCTATACCAAGGCTGCGACTAAGACCTGTCTAGATGCAAATGGTGTGGGACATCGAGGTGGAAGAAAAAGATTAGGAAGAGTTCTATATTAAGGATCAACATGGTTGTCAAGAAGAATGAAAAACCTCAAGTGGCGAAGATTCTTTGTTACTTCCCTCTAATTCCATGATTGCAGCGATTATTTATGTCCAGCAAGACTTTCGTCAACATGTTGTGGCACAAGAAAGGTATTAACTCTGACGGTTCTTTAAGGCATCCTATGGACAGTGAGGCCTGAAAAGCATTTGACAAAATTTATACTGACTTTTTCGGAGACACGTGCAGTATTTGCTTAGCCTTGGCCAGTGATAACTTCAATCCTTTTGGAAGGCTAAGTTAAAATTATTCAACTTGGTTCGTGATTCTTATTCTGTACAACTTACCTCCCTGGATTTGCATAAAACAAACCAACTATATTCTCTCTATGGTTATTCTGGGTCATAAAATGCCTGGAAATGACATAGATCTTTACCAACAGCTCTTGATCAATGAGTTGAAGCAACTGTGGGCTGGTATTGATATGTACGACGTTAGTGAAAAGAAAACCTTCAAGATGTATACTGCATTGCTATGGACAATCATCGATTTTTTAGGCTTGCTGTGGCAATTTATCTGGGTGGAATTGATGGAGAGAGAAAAATATCTGTTTAGAATTCTCAAAAAAAAAAGAATTGCGTTGGAAGTATAGTCTAAACCAATAATTAACTCTCAATCAAAGTTTAAAAGTTTGTCACAATACAAACATAAATAACTGGGAGTAGAATTCCGAGTCGTTCTCTCTTGGAATTATAATAAAGTGATCAATTATTGACTATGAGAAAATTGGGGGTTATGGTTGAAATAAAGAAGAAATGTAAATAGCAAGAAATTAAACAAGCATGCATAAATCTCATGAAATTGCACATAATTAATAATGTTTAATTGAATCAATACAAGCATACATTTCTCATCTATAGCTTACTTATTGCTTAAGAAAGTACATGAAATCAAATGAAAACTAATAAAAAAGGCTTGTGAAACTAGTCTAAAATGTCTAGGCATCACATGTTTTAAAATTTTAGAATATAATTTAGATTAATTAAAAATTAAAAAGCTAAATTGAATAAAAAATCAAATTTTAGAACCATTTTGAGTATTAACTCACCTTTGAGACATAAATATACGAAGAGGGGCTCTCTCCTTAGCTTAACTTGGTTAATAATGTGTCCTCGTCTCATACTTGTAAATTTACCTTAAAAGCAGCGGGTTTAATTGGACATGTGGACTTATGTCTAACTCTTTTTGGTTCTATCTTCGGCTTCCTACTGGTGCGGTGGGTTTGAAGGTGGAGATTATTGATATACATGAAGTTGACCTTCGAATTAATAATACATTGTTTTTTAACAATTTTTTAATCTCTGGCGTATGTAATCTACTATCCCTGATAACGTCAAACTAGAGATATTGAATTGTAACTGTGAGCTGAACTCCTCTCAAGAGCCAGGCTGGGTGTGGATATCCCCTCTTCTATGCTGTATGTATTCGACGAAGATTGGATATACTTGGGTTTTGGAGAGATTAGTTCTTTGTGACACCACTCTTAACTGGAATTGGTTTGGAAATTACGGGTTTCTGAAAAAATCCGGCTTCTTATATGGTTGCATCTTCATTCCTGTCTTCCTACTGTTGAGCTTAGGTAGCAGCGCAACTTGGCTGAAACAACGCTTACATTGCTTGAGGACTGCACCGTCTCTCGACCAATGTAGTTGTTATTAGGGTTTACGCACCACTCTTTGTTTCTTGGTTTGAGCATGGCGGATTGACTAAAGGTAAATCTTGGCGAGGATAGTGCTGTCTCCTTTGCTTTGGAGGTGGCATTTCGGGCTCGTCTGCTTGTTCATGACTTGCATGTGTCCTTCAAATGCTCTTGCTAATAATCATCTCTTCGATGCATCAATAACAACTTGGTGTGTCCCAGCTGATGGCTTTGAAACTGAACTGTGATGAGAGTGTGTATGCCGATGAGGGGAGTGTCCTAAAAAATAGCTCTAGACAGTATATGTTTGGTTCCTCAGATTCAGTCCTTGGTACTAGTGTTTTCAGGACTGAACTTTGGACGATTTGGTGGGGCTATTGTATAGCACATAAGCAGCGAGTTACATCAGTTGAATGTGAAACGGACTCGGCGGATGCTTTCTTCCTTGTTAACCATTTGAAAGTCTCTGATGAACATTTGATGGTGCTGTCCGCTCTAGTCCAGTGCGAGGCAAATCGAGTAGTAGATAGTTTCGCGAAACTTGGGACCCAAAATTGAATTCATCCTCCAAGTAATTTAGTACATATACTTATTTAAGATAGTGGCTAAGGGGAAATGGATCCTCTCCATTTTTTTTGTCATTGGAGAGAATAAAGTGTAATCTCTCACCTTTAATTCTACAAGTGGGATCAGAAATAAATAAGAGAGAGAATACAATGAAGGGTGAGATCTTCCACTGGATATCATCCAGTTTTTTTTCCACTGGAAAGGATCCACTCCCGTGGCTAAGGAGTGTTCGTCCTCCTGCCCTATTTCTCTCTTTCTTTTTCTTTTTTTTTTTTATTTTTCTGTTTTTTGTTTTCTTTTTTAGTCCTAATAAATTATTAAAAAAACATATTTATTATATAAAAAAATCTGTATACTTGTAAAAGAAAAACAAGCAAGAGAAATACAATTTGGCCTCCTTCTCTGTACAGTATTTTAATTTTAGAATCTTAATATAGTAGTGCTGTTATCTTAGCAATGATTAGTTATTATATTTTAGTTGCTTAAATTTCTCTCTGTGGATATCATCACCGGAAAGATGAGGATTGCTTTTCCTAGATTTTCAAAGAATATACTCCCTTATATTCTGTTCCTAGAATGCATGTGCAAACGTTTAAGGCATGAGTTTGTGGCTCAAAAATCAAATACCCACCCACTCGCATTATTTTAAAGGAAATAATATTAAATATTATTGGTAATTGTTAATTACTTTAAAATTTTCATTATAATTGTCTTGACGTGAAATAAAATAGAAAGAAAAATAATATTTATAATATTATATTTTTTTAATATATTTTTTTTGTAGTGTAAAATAATTTTACTATTAATACTTATTTTTATTATTTACTTAATAAAAAAATATAAAAAGTGGTATTATAATATTATTTAAACAGAAAAATGTTAAATAAATTGACAAAAGAGGAAGAAAATGAAGAAAAAGGTGTTTCGTGGATCTGGAGTCCAGTGTTCGTGTTTGTCTCAGGAGATATTTGTAATGAGTCTTGCTGCCTAACTCACTCGCCCTATATACCATCATTTCCAGGTTTACATCTTGAAAAATAAGTCAGGTGAAATATAACCAACCATCGTAGTCAAATCGATTCCAATTATTAATTCTAATATTTATTGGGATCATTTTTAATTTAGTTCCTGATGAACACGACTTTTAATTTAATCCTTAAAATTTTAATTGTTTTTATTTAGTTTTTAAATTTTACAAACATAATTTGTATTAATTTTTAAAACATTTTTTGATGTATAAATGCCAATAAAATACAGTTAAATGCTGGACTCAATAAAATAATATGATTTTAATTTTGACACTTAAATAGTTTAATTATTTTTTAAAATAAGTGATATTGCATTGTTTTTTTTTTTTTTTTGTTATTTGAGTACTAAAATTAAAATTACACTATTTTATAGTTTTAACATGACTGTTTATGTATGTCTTAATGTTTGTATGTTAAAAATTGTGTCAGAAACGAATGTGTTGGCTAAATTCTGTTTATTAATGTGTTTTAGAAATCTAAACGAGGAGAATTAGGAACAAAAAGCTAAGGTGGAAAAAGAGATAACGGGTGGAGATAAAGTTTTATCCTTAACAGGGGTAGGATGGGTGAGAGTGATGCTTGCCCATTCTCAATTCTCCACAAAACCACGTTAGTCCTTTCCCCACTTTTTGATTCATTCTTCCAATTCCATATACCTTATTACCTTTCCAATGGGCATGCCACTGCCACGTCTTCCCATTTTTCATTTCCATTCCTTTTTATTTATCCCTTTTAGATAGGATTTTTTATTTTAATAAATAAAATAATTATAATAATTATTGAAATAAATAATTTAAAAAATATTTATCGAAATAAATACTCTTTTTTATTTTGGTAAACATTTTAAATTATTTATTTTAGTAATTATTATGATTATTTTATTTATTAAAATAAAATAAAAAATCCCTTCCAAATAGGGGTGAAAGTTGAAAACTGAAAACACCGGTTAAGTTATGTAAAAAAATATTAGATGGTTAATATTTTAATTTCTTATACTAAAAGTTTTGGTATTTTAACGTTTTTTAGTTTTAATATGTTAGAAATGTACTAACACCGACACGACTATAATTTATAACACTGCATGTGTTTACTGGATAGGATACTGAGATAAGGATATTAAGATATAAAATTATGTTGAGATAAGAATATTAAGATATAAAATTATGTTTAACAGATAAGATATAAAAGAGATTTTATGTTTAAAAATGTTAAATAAATGTATTTTAAACATTAATAAAAAATACAATTTATGTTTTATTTTTTTTTCATTATTTTTATTTTTTTTATAATTATATTTTTTATTATTATATTTTTTTTGAATTTTTTAATAAAAAAATGAGAATAAATTAAATTTCTATAATTTATTCTATTTTATTATCAAAAAGAATACAAGAACACTAAATTCTGTGTCTTTATCCCTTATGTCTTGTTCTTGATATCTTGTCTTGTCTTATTCTCAAAAAACAAACGCAGTTTAATATATTAAATTCAATATTTATAATAACATTTAAATTTTAAAAATGTTTTTTAAACATATAAAAATTATTTATAATAAAACAAAATATTTAAAAATTTAATAAACATTTTTAATTAAAATATTACATATTTATGTTAACAGGCTTAAAAAAACCTAATAGAAAATTAACTAATTTATGAGAATGTGTCTAGTTTACTAATAAACTAGTAATTTTACTCGTAACAATATTACGAGAATATAACTTTTTTAAAATTACGATTTATTTTGTTCTAACAGTATAAATTATGCATGGCACAAAAAATTTATAAAATCAAACTACTTTTATAAAAGAAAATCGTAGGTTGACAAAAATCTCTGACTAAGAAGACCAAAGTATCTATAGATAAAAAATCAAATAATAAGATTTTTAGAGATTATTTTTATATGAAAAGTCTAATTTTTTATTAATAATTAATTTTAACATTCGTTATCTAAAATTTAAAATAATTTAATGTGTATTGTAACACCCTACCATACAGAATCTTATGCTTAAGTCATAAAACAGAGATGGCATCGTATTACGACCTCTAAAGTAAAATTTAGTACGTATAGTAGTGAGAAAATGATTAAAACTAGGAGCTTTTGAAGAAAAGGGGTAAGACAAAATCGTAAATTGAAAAGCGCAAAACTCTGATCGATAACATAACGTAACAGACAAAAGGATAAGCTAACACGAGAATATATATACAAAAGAGTGCCAAAAGTGCAAATATCAAAACTCAAGATCCGGTTACGAAGATAACCAGTCCGAACATAGAAGTATATACATATATGTAAAGTAAGGAACCCAAAGGAAACCCAAAGGACAGAACAAGCCTGTTCTCCAAGACAACCTCTAAGAAGAGTCAACACAATATGTATTTTTTAGTGGAGATAAAAGTATCTAAGAGAAAACATAAAACCAAAATAAAGTCTCGAGAACCAAGGAATCTTCGCTAATCCAGAAGCCTCCAGCATGCATCAGCGAGAAGCCTCACGACCTGCATCTGAAAACCACAAAATCCGCATGGGTGAGAACCGGAGGTTCTCAGTTTGGTAACATTGCCCACAATCTAACATGTAGTGTCCTGGGAAAGTCGAAGGCAATCCTAGCACTTCCAACAGATAAATCAAAGCTTATAAACAGACTAAACCATAAATGGCAACTGATTAAAGATCTTTAGTCTATCTAATACTTTCCTTTCCAAATCCTTCAGACCTCCCAACCACCAGCAGTAATATAGTATCGCAAACACAATTACATCAGATAAAGAGATATACAAATAGGAAACAGATAAGGCATTTAGACAATTAGCAGGTAATATGCAGTTAATTAGGCAATTCCAAACAATTCACATAATATGCATATGATGTATGCCTGTCCTAATGGCTAATGAATCTCATCTGTCGGTTAAAAAGCCAACCCGACAAGTCCTGGTAGCTAACCATTGGACTGTCCCTCTGTCGTGCATCCCCAACTTGAGTTATTCACAACATAAATCATAATTCATATCCAACACCCTCACTGGTGTATATTCACGGGGGCGAGCTCATCCGGAACTTTTACAATGTTCGGCCACACATATGACATAGGGTCAGCAGAGTATCGAGTCTCCACCTGGAGCACGTGGTGGCTAGCCACTGCTTTCACCCAGGAAAACTCGTATCTCAGATAGTAGAAGTGCAACATTCACATTTTATTCAATAAGCATATATGCAATAATATTCAGCCATAATTCAATAATGGCTCCACCGTAACTCGGCAATAACTCAGCCATCCGGCTCATAGTTCAATCCAAAACCAGCCAATTTATTAACAATTACAGCCCTTCGGCTCATGGCACATACAGCACTTCCACCGCCACCTCCGTATCTCATACAATCATCTTTGATCATCATTGATCATTAGTTATCCCCTTTCTTCATTCACATGTTACTACATCCCCCTGCTCCTTTCTCATTGCTAGGCATATCATAATGATTTAAGACACAAGGGGTGAGATCGGAGGCTTAGAAGTATGAAATTCGGCATTTAAAACTCAAAAATCAACTTTGAGATAAAAACAAGGTCACGTGTGTGCGTCGCCCACGCGCACGGGAGGATGCGAAAAATCCGAGGAATGCCTACTGGTGCACGAAATTGCAATCACACTTTTGCAATCCCGCACAACTAACCAGCAAGTGCACTGGGTCGTCCAAGTAATACCTTACGTGAGTAAGGGTCGATCCCACGGAGATTGTCGGCTTGAAGCAAGCTATGGTTATCTTGTAACTAAGTCAGGATATCAATAATTATCAGGTTTGATTGTAAAAAGCAAAAGAACATGAAATAAGTACTTGTTTTACAGTAATGGGGAACAGGTTGAGGTTTTAGAGATGCTCTATCTTCTGAACTTCTGCTTTCCTACTGTCTTCTTCTTCAAGCACGCAAGGCTCCTTCCATGGCAAGCTGTATGTAGGGTTTCACCGTTGTCAATGGCTACCTCCCATCCTCTCATTGAAAATGTTCAACGCGCTCTGTCACAGCACGGCTAATCATCTGTCGGTTCTCAATCAGGTTGGAATAGAATCCAGTGATTCTTTTGCGTCTGTCACTAACGCCCAGCCTTCAGGAGTTTGAAGCTCGTCACAGTCATTCAATCCTTGAATCCTACTTAGAAAACCACAGACAAGGTTTAGACCTTCCGGATTCTCTTGAATGCCGCCATCAGTTCTAGCTTATGCCACGAAGATTCTGATTAAAGAATCCAAGAGATATCTACTCAATCTAAGGTAGAACGGAGGTGGTTGTCAGGCACACGTTCATAGGTGAGAATGATGATGAGTGTCACGGATCATCACATTCATCAAGTTTAGGAACAAGTGATATCTTAGAATAGAAGCAAGCGTGATTGAATGAAAAACAGTAGTAATTGCATTAATCCATCAAGACACAGCAGAGCTCCTCACCCCCAACCATGGGGTTTAGAGACTCATGCCGTAGAAGATACAATGAGAAACGTGTAAAGTGTCATGAGGTCTAGATACAATGTCAAAAGATCCTATTAATAGTGAACTAGTAACCTAGGGTATACAGAAATGAGTAAATGACGTAAAAATCCACTTCCGGGGTCCACTTAGTGTGTGCTTGGGCTGAGCATTGAAGCTTTCATGTGTAGAGACTTTTTCTGGAGTTAAACGCCAGCTTTCATGCCAGTTTGGGCGTTTAACTCCAATTTTTATGCCAGTTCCGGCGTTAAACGGTGGGAATTCTGAAGCTGATTTGCAACGCCGGTTTAGGCCATCAAATCTCGGGCAAAGTATGAACTATTATACATTTCTGGAAAGCCCAGGATGTCTACTTTCTAACGCCGTTGAGAACGCGCCAATTAACTCCAGAAAATCCACTTCGAGTGCAGGGAGGTCAGAATCCAACAGCATATGCAGCCCTTTTCAGCATCTGAATCAGATTTTTGCTCAGGACCCTCAATTTCAGCCAGAAAGTACCTGAAATCACAGAAAAACACACAAACTCATAGTAAAGTCCAGAAAAGTGAATTTTAACTAAAAACTAATAAAAATATAATAAAAACTAACTAAAATATACTCAAAACATACAAAAAATAATGCCAAAAAGTGTATAAATTATCCGCTCATCACCTACGCGTCAGCCAAGCGTACGTATGGGTGCATTTGTGCCCCACGCACAAAACTAGCACAATTCTCACACAACTCCTGGGAAGTTGGCTGGGCATTTGGTGCAGCACATCGACGCGTATGTGTCAGCCATGCGCACGCGTGGATAGCGAAAATGACGCGTACGCGTCAGTCATGCCTACGCGTGGGGTGCTGGTGCGCGAAATTGTGAACAATACTTTTCACAACTCTCATAATCCCTGGTCATGAACTCCAAAAACTTGGTGGTTCAATTCCATGGCATTACACAACTTCGCACAACTAACCAGCAAGTGCACTGGGTCGTCCAAGTAATACCTTACGTGAGTAAGGGTCGATCCCACGGAGATTGTTAGCATTGAAGCAAGCTATGGTCATCTTGTAAATCTTAGTCAGGCAGACTCAAATGTATATGATGATGAACGAAAATAACATAGAAGATAAAGATAGTGATACTTATGTATATCATTGGTGTAAGAGCTTCAGACAAGCGTATGAAGATGCCTTCCCTTCCGTCTCTCTGCTTTCCTACTGCCTTCATCCAATCCTTTCTTACTCCTTTCCATGGCAAGCTCGTGTAGGGTTTCACTGTTGTCAGCAGCTACCTCCCATCCGCGCAGTGAAAGCTAATGCACGCACTCTGTCACAGTGCTGCCAATCACCGGTTTGGTTCCCTCCCCTACCGGAATAGAATCACTCTTTTGCGTCTGTTACTAACGCCCAGTAGGTTACAGGTTTGAAGCACGTCACAGTCATTCAATCATTGAATCCTACTCAGAATACCACAGACAAGGTTAGACCTTCCGGATTCTCTTGAATGCCACCATCAGTTCTTGCCTATACCACGAAGACTCTGATCTCACGGAATGGCTGGCTCGTTTGTCAGGCGAGCACTCGGTTGTCAGGCGATCAACCATGCATCATGCAATCAGAAATCCAAGAGATATTCACCAAGCCTCGAATGCTTGTAGAACAAGAATGGTTGTCAGTCACCTTGTTCATAGGTGAGAATGATGATGAGTGTCAATCATCACCTTCATCAAGTTGAAGAACAAGTGATATCTTGGATAAAGAACAAGCGGAATTGAATGGAAGAACAAATAGTAATTGCATTAATACTCGAGGTACAGCAGAGCTCCACACCTTAATCTATGGTGTGTAGAAACTCCACCGTTGAAAATACATAAGAACAAGGTCTAGGCATGGCCGTGAGGCCAGCGCCCAAATGATCTAAGAACTCGATGTCCAAAGATGATCAAAGGATCTAAAAATAATCCAAAGATGAAAATACAATAGTAAAAGGTCCTACTTATAGAAAACTAGTACATAGATGAGTAAATGACATAAAAATCCACTTCCGGGCCCACTTGGTGTGTGTTTGGGCTGAGCAATGAAGAAATTTCGTGTAGAGACTCTCCTTGGAGTTAAACGCCAGCTTTAGTGCCAGTTTGGGCGTTTAACTCCCAATTAGGTGCCAGTTCCGGCGTTTAACGCTGGAATTTCTTGAGGTGACTTTGAACGCCGGTTTGGGCCATCAAATCTTGGGCAAAGTATGGACTATTATATATTGCTGGAAAGCCCAGGATGTCTACTTTCCAACGCCGTTGAGAGCGCGCCAATTGGGCTTCTGTAGCTCCAGAAAATCCTCTTCGAATGCAGGGAGGTCAGAATCCAACAGCATCTGCAGTCCTTTTCAGTCTCTGGATCAGATTTCTGCTCAGGTCCCTCAATTTCAGCCAGAAAATACCTGAAATCACAGAAAAACACACAAACTCATAGTAAAGTCCAGAAAAGTGAATTTTAACTAAAAACTAATAAAAATATACTAAGAACTCAACTAAAACTACTAAAAACATACTAAAAACAATGCCAAAAAGCATACAAATTATCCGCTCATCACAACACCAAACTTAAATTGTTGCTTGTCCCCAAGCAACTAAAGATCAAATAAGATAAAAAGAAGAGAATATGCAATGAACTCCAAAAACATCTATGAAGATCAGTATTAATTAGATGAGCGGGGCTTTTAACTTTTTGCCTCTGAATAGTTTTGGCATCTCACTCTATCCCTTGTAATTTAGAATGATTGGCTTCCTTAGGAACTTAGAATCCAGATAGTGTTAATGATTCTCCTAGTAAAGTATGATGATTCTTGAACATAGCTATTTATTGAGTCTTGGCTGTGGCCCAAAGCACTCTGTCTTCCAGTATTACCACCGGATACATACATGCCACAGACACATAATTGGGTGAACCTTTTCAGATTGTGACTCAGCTTTGCTAAAGTCCCCAATTAGAGGTGTCCAGGGTTCTTAAGCACACTCTTATTTGCCTTGGATCACAGCTTTATTTCTTTCTTTTTTTCTCTTTTTTTTTTCTTTTTCTCTTTTTTTTCGAAAATTTTTTTTTTTTTTGCTTTTTTTTTTTTTTTTTTTTGCTTCAAGAATCATTTTTAATGATTTTTCAGATCCTCAGTAACATGTCTCCTTTTTCATCATTCTTTCAAGAGCCAATATTCATGAACCACAAATTCAAAAGACATATGCACTGTTCAAGCATACATTCAGAGAACAAAAGTGTTGCCACCACATCAAAATAATTAAAATATTATAAAATTCAGAATTCATGCAATTCTTTCCTTTTCAATTAAGCACGTTTTTATTCAAGAAAGGTGATGGATTCATAGGACATTCATAACTTTAAGGCATAGACACTAAGACACTAATGATCACAAGACACAAACATGGATAACATAAAGCATAAAAAATCGAAAAACAGAAGAATAGAGAACAAGGAAATCAAGGAACGGGTCCACCTTAGTGATGGCGGCTTTTTCTTGCTCTTGAAGATCCTATGGAGTGCTTGAGCTCCTCAATGTCTCTTCCTTGTCTTTGTTGCTCCTCCTTCATGATTCTTTGGTCTTCTCTAATTTCATGGAGGAGAATGGAGTGTTCTTGATGCTCCACCCTTAGTTGTCCCATGTTGGAACTCAATTCTCCTAGGGAGGTGTTTACTTGCTCCCAATAGTTTTGTGGAGGAAAGTGCATCCCTTGAGGCATCTCAGGGATCTCATGATGAGAGGGGTCTCTTGTGTGCTCCATCCTTTTCTTGATAATGGGCTTATCCTCATCAATGGTGATGTCTCCCTCTATGTCAACTCCAACTGAATAACAGAGGTGACAAATGAGGTGAGGAAAGGCTAACCTTGCCAAAGTGGAGGTCTTGTCCGCCACCTTGTAGAGTTCTTGGGCTATAACCTCATGAACTTCTATTTCTTCTCCAATCATGATGCTATGGATCATGATGGCCCGGTCTATGGTAACTTCGGACCGGTTGCTAGTGGGAATGATTGAGCGTTGTATGAACTCTAACCATCCTCTAGCCACGGGTTTGAGGTCATGCCTTCTTAATTGAACCGGCTTGCCTCTTGAATCTTGCTTCCATTGTGCGCCCTCTTCACATATGGTTGTGAGGACTTGGTCCAACCTTTGATCAAAGTTGACCCTTCTAGTGTAAGGATGCTCATCTCCTTGCATCATAGGCAAGTTGAACGCCACCCTCACACTCTCCGGACTAAAATCCAAGTATTTCCCCCGAACCATAGTGAGATAATTCTTTGGATTCGGGTTCACACTTTGGTCATGGTTCTTGGTGATCCATGCATTGGCATAGAACTCTTGAACCATCAAGATTCCGACTTGTTGAATGGGGTTGGTAAGTACTTCCCAACCTCTTCTTCGGATCTCATGGCGGATCTCCGGATATTCACCCTTTTTGAGTGAAAAGGGGACCTCGGGGATCACCTTCTTCAAGGCCACAACTTCATAGAAGTGGACTTGATGCACCCTTGAGAGGAATCTATCCATCTCCCATGACTCGGAGGTGGAAGCTTTTGCCTTCCCTTTCCTCTTTTTAGAGGTTTCTCCGGCCTTGGATGCCATAAATGGTTATGAAAAAGCAATGCTTTTACCACACCAAACTTAAAATGTTTGCTCGTCCTCGAGCAAAAGAAGAAAGAAGAGAGTAGAAGAAGAAGAAATGAGGAAGAGGGGGAAGGTGGTGTGTTCGGCCAAGAAGGGTAAGAAAGGGTGTTTAGGTTGTGTGAAAATGAAGGGTTGAAGAAGGGTATTTATAGGAGAGAGGGGGGGTAATGGTTCGGCCATGGAGGGTGGGTTGGGAGGGAAAGTGGTTTGAATTTGAAGGGTGAGGTTGGTGGGGATTTATGAAGGATGGATGTGAGTGGTGAAGAGAAAGATGGGATTTGATAGGTGAAGGGTTTTTGGGGAAGAGGTATTGAGGTGATTGGTGAATGGGGGAAGAAGAGAGAGAGTGATGGTGGGGTCCTGTGGGGTCCACAGATCCTGTGGTGTCAAGGAAAAGTCATCCCTGCACCAAATGTTGCTCAAAATCACGTTTTGAGCTATTTCTGGCGTTAAACGCCGGGCTGGTGCCCATTTCTGGCGTTTAACACCAGGTTGTTGCCCTTTACTGGCGTTTAACGCCAGTCTGGTGCCCCTTTCTGGCGTTAAACGCCCAGAATGGTGCCAGACTGTGCGTTAAACGCCCAACAGCTAGCATTACTGGCGTTTGAACGCCAGCTTCTTCTTCTCCAGGGTGTGCTGTTTTTCTTCCTGTTTTTCATTCTGTTTTTTGCTTTTTTCATTGTTTTTGTGACTTCTCATGATCATCAACCTACAAAAAAGATAAAATAACAAAAGAAAAGAGTTAACCATAAAACATTGGGTTGCCTCCCAACAAGCGCTTCTTTAATGTCATTAGCTTGACAGAGGACTCTCATGGAGCCTCAGAAATGCTCAGAACCGTGTTGGAACCTCCCAACACCAAACTTAGAGTTTGAATGTGGGGGTTCAACACCAAACTTAGAGTTTGGTTGTGGCCTCCCAACACCAAACTTAGAGTTTGACTGTGGGGGCTCTGCTTGGCTCTGTTTTGAGAGAAGCTCTTCATGCTTCCTCTCCATGATGATAGAGGGATGTCCTTGGGCCTTAAACACCAAGGATTCTTCATTCACTTGAATGATCAACTCTCCTCTATCAACATCAATCACAGCCTTTGCTGTGGCTAGGAAGGGTCTGCCAAGGATGATGGATTTATCCATGCACTTCCCAGTCTCTAGGACTATGAAGTCAGTAGGGATGTAATGGTTCTCAATCTTCACCAAAACATTCTCTACAAGTCCATGAGCTTGTTTTCTTGAATTGTCTGCCATCTCTAATGAGATTCTTGCAGCTTGCACCTCAAGGATCCCTAATTTCTCCATTACAGAGAGGGGCATGAGGTTTACACTTGACCCTAAGTCACACAAGGCCTTCTTGAAGGTCATGGTGCCTATGGTACAAGGTATAGAAAACTTCCCAGGATCCTGCCTCTTTTGAGGCAGTTTCTGCCTAGACAAGTCATCCGGTTCTTTGGTGAGCAAAGGTGGTTCTTCCTCCCAAGTCTCATTTCCAAATAACTTGTCATTCAGTTTCATTATTGCTCCAAGGTATTTAGCAACTTGCTCTTCAGTGACATACTCATCCTCTTCAGAGGAAGAATACTCATCAGAGCTCATGAATGGCAGAAGTAAGTCCAATGGAATCTCTATGGTCTCATTTTGAGCCTCAGATTCCCATTGTTCCTCATTGAGGAACTCAGAGGAGATTGGTACACGCCCACTGAGGTCTTCCTCAGTGGCGTCCTCCTCCTCTCTTTCCTCTCCATATTCGGCCATGTCTATGGCTTTGCACTCTCCTTTTGGATTTTCTTCTGTATTACTTGGGAGAGTGCTAGGAGGGAGTTCAGTAACTTTCTTGCTCAGCTGACCCACTTGTCCTTCTAAATTTCTGATGGAGGACCTTGTTTCATTCATGAAACTTTGAGTGGTCTTTATTAGATCAGAGACCATTGTTGCTAAGTCAGAAGTATTCTGCTTAGAACTCTCTGTCTGTTGCTGAGAAGATGATGGAAAAGGCTTGCCATTGCTAAACCTGTTTCTTCCACCATTATTGTTATTGAAACCTTGTTGAGGTCTCTCTTGATTTTTCCATGAGAAAT
This sequence comes from Arachis stenosperma, assembly GCF_014773155.1. Classification (NCBI taxonomy): domain Eukaryota; kingdom Viridiplantae; phylum Streptophyta; class Magnoliopsida; order Fabales; family Fabaceae; genus Arachis; species Arachis stenosperma. The sequence continues at coordinate 123,076,671 of NC_080379.1, forward strand.
TGGGGTGATTTCTCCATGAAGAATTGTAGGTGTTTCCATAGGGTTCTCCTAGGTAATTCACCTCTTCCATTGAAGGGTTCTCAGGATCATAGGCTTCTTCCTTAGATGAAGCTTCCTTAGTACTGCTTGGTGCATTTTGCATTCCAGACAGACTTTGAGAAATCAAATTGACTTGTTGAGTCAATATCTTGTTCTGAGCCAATATGGCATTCAGAGTGTCAATCTCAAGAACTCCTTTCTTCTGACTAGTCCCATTGTTCACAGGATTTCTTTCAGAAGTGTACATGAACTGGTTATTTGCAACCATTTCAATCAATTCTTGAGCTTCTGCAGGCGTCTTCTTCAGATGAAGAGATCCTCCAGCAGAGCTATCCAAAGACATCTTGGATAGTTCAGAGAGACCATCATAGAAAATACCTATGATGCTCCATTCAGAAAGCATGTCTGAAGGACATCTTCTGATTAATTGTTTGTATCTTTCCCAAGCTTCATAGAGGGATTCTCCATCCTTCTGTCTGAAGGTTTGGACTTCCACTCTAAGCTTACTCCATCTTTGTGGTGGAAAGAACTTTGCCAAGAAGGCATTGACTAGCTTTTCCCAAGAGTCCAGGCTTTCTTTAGGTTGAGAATCCAACCATATTCTAGCTCTGTCTCTTACAGCAAAAGGGAATAGCATCAGTCTATAGACCTCAGGGTTAACCCCATTAATCTTGACTGTGTCACAGATTTGCAAGAATTCAGTTAAGAACTGATGAGGATCTTCCATTGGAAGTCCATGGAACTTGCAATTCTGTTGCATTAGAGAAACTAATTGAGGCTTAAGCTCAAAGTTGTTTGCTCCAATGGCAGGGATAGAGATGCTTCTCCCATAAAAATCAGGAGTAGGTGCAGTGAAGTCACCCAGCACCTTCCTTGCATTGTTGGCATTGTTGTTGTTTTCGGCTGCCATGTGTTCTTCTTCCTTGAAGAATTCGGTCAGGTCCTCTAAAGAGAGTTGTGCCTTGGCTTCTCTTAGCTTTCTCTTCAAGGTTCTCTCGGGTTCAGGGTCAGCTTCAACAAGAATGCCTTTGTCTCTGCTCCTACTCATATGAAAGAGAAGAGAACAAGAAAATGTGGAGTCCTCTATGTCACAGTATAGAGATTCCTTGAAATGTCAGAGGAAAAGAGAAATAGAAAGAAGAAGGAGAATATGAATTCGAACTTTAATTAGATAAGGTTCGAATTGTGCATTTAGAAGGAGTGGTACTCCATAAATAGAAGGATGTGGGAAGGAGGGAAGAGAATTTTCGAAAATTCATTTAAAAGATTTTGAAAACATTTTGAAAATTTGATTGATAATTTTCGAAAATTAAAAGTGAAAAAGAAATCAAGTGATTTTTGAAAAAGATTTTAAAATTAGAAATTAAAAAGATTTGATTGAAAACTATTTTGAAAAAGATGTGGTTAAAAAGATTTAATTGAAAAGTTATGGTTTTAAAAAGATGTGATTGAGAAGATATGATTTGAAAACAATTTTAAAAGATATGATTTGAAAACAATTTGAAAAGATATGATTTTAAAAATTAATGACTTGCCTAACAAGAAAAGATATGATTGAAACATAAAACCGTTCTTAATAGAAAAGGCAAAAAATGTTCAATCAAATCATTAATTGTTAGTAAGTATCTTTGAAAAAGGAAAGAAATTGATTTTGAAAACATTTGATTGAAAAGATATGATTTGAAAAAGATTTGATTTTGGAAAACTTTGAAAAACTTGAAAAAAATTGATTTTGAAAACAGAATCTTCCCCCTAGCACCATCCTGGCGTTAAACGCCCAGAATGGTATACATTCTGGCGTTTAACGCCCAAAATGCTACCTTTTTGGGCGTTAAACGCCCAACCAGGTACCCTGGCTGGCGTTTAAACGCCAGTCTACCTTTTTCACTGGGCATTTTTGAATGCTCAGCTTTTTCTGTATAGTTCCTCTGCAGTATGTTCTGAATCTTCAATTCTTTGTATCATTGACTTGAAAAGACACAAATTAAAAAATATTTTTGGATTTTTAATAATCAAAATGCAAAAGGAATCAATTAACAATGCATGCAAGACACCAAACTTAGCAGTTTGTATACTACTGACACTAACTATATGAGAATGCATATGAGACACACAAAATGCTTCAAGTCAATAGAATTCAAAGATTAGAACACAAAAATCATCAAGAATTACTTGAGGATCCTTAAGACACATGAATGAATGCATGCAATTGACACTAAACTTAAGATGAGACACTAGACTTAAGCAGGAAACATCAAATATTTTTGGTTTTTATGATTTTGTAAAATTTTTTTTGTGTTTTTCGAAAATTAAGTGGGAAAAGGTATCAAAATCCTTGATGAGAATTCCAGGAATCAGTGCAATGCTAGTCTAAGACTCCGGTCCAGGAATTAGACATGGCTTCACAGCCAGCCAAGCTTTCAAGGAAAGCTTCGGTCCAAAACACTAGACATGACCAAAGGTCAGCCAAATCTTAGCAGATCACTGCTCCAAGAGCAAAATTGATGAGAATCAACAAGCTCTTGTGGTGATAAGTTGAAACCTCGGTCCAATCAGATTAGACATGGCTTCTCAGCCAGCCAGATTTCAACAAATCATCATGAAACTCTAGAATTCATCTTCAAGAATTTCGAAAAAAAAATAAATACCTAATCTAAGCAACAAGATGAACCGTCAGTTGTCCAAACTAGAACAATCCCAGGCATTGTTACCAAAAGCTTGCTCAAAACTTGAACAATCCCCGGCAACGGCGCCAAAAACTTGGTGCGCGAAATTGTGAACAATACTTTTCACAACTCTCATAATCCCTGGTCATGAACTCCAAAAACTTGGTGGTTCAATTCCATGGCATTACACAACTTCGCACAACTAACCAGCAAGTGCACTGGGTCATCCAAGTAATACCTTACGTGAGTAAGGGTCGATCCCACGGAGATTGTTAGCATTGAAGCAAGCTATGGTCATCTTGTAAATCTTAGTCAGGCAGACTCAAATGTATATGATGATGAACGAAAATAACATAGAAGATAAAGATAGTGATACTTATGTATATCATTGGTGTAAGAGCTTCAGACAAGCGTATGAAGATGCCTTCCCTTCCGTCTCTCTGCTTTCCTACTGCCTTCATCCAATCCTTTCTTACTCCTTTCCATGGCAAGCTCGTGTAGGGTTTCACTGTTGTCAGCAGCTACCTCCCATCCGCGCAGTGAAAGCTAATGCACGCACTCTGTCACAGTGCTGCCAATCACCGGTTTGGTTCCCTCCCCTACCGGAATAGAATCACTCTTTTGCGTCTGTTACTAACGCCCAGTAGGTTACAGGTTTGAAGCACGTCACAGTCATTCAATCATTGAATCCTACTCAGAATACCACAGACAAGGTTAGACCTTCCGGATTCTCTTGAATGCTGCCATCATTTCTTGCCTATACCACGAAGACTCTGATCTCACGGAATGGCTGGCTCATTTGTCAGGCGAGCACTCGGTTGTCAGGCGATCAACCATGCATCATGCAATCAGAAATCCAAGAGATATTCACCAAGCCTCGAATGCTTGTAGAACAAGAATGGTTGTCAGTCACCTTGTTCATAGGTGAGAATGATGATGAGTGTCAATCATCACCTTCATCAAGTTGAAGAACAAGTGATATCTTGGATAAAGAACAAGCGGAATTGAATGGAAGAACAAATAGTAATTGCATTAATACTCGAGGTACAGCAGAGCTCCACACCTTAATCTATGGTGTGTAGAAACTCCACCGTTGAAAATACATAAGAACAAGGTCTAGGCATGGCCGTGAGGCCAGCCCCCAAATGATCTAAGAACTCGATGTCCAAAGATGATCAAAGGATCTAAAAATAATCCAAAGATGAAAATACAATAGTAAAAGGTCCTATTTATAGAAAACTAGTACATAGATGAGTAAATGACATAAAAATCCACTTCCGGGCCCACTTGGTGTGTGTTTGGGCTGAGCAATGAAGAAATTTCGTGTAGAGACTCTCCTTGGAGTTAAACGCCAGCTTTAGTGCCAGTTTGGGCGTTTAACTCCCAATTAGGTGCCAGTTCCGGCGTTTAACGCTGGAATTTCTTGAGGTGACTTTGAACGCCGGTTTGGGCCATCAAATCTTGGGCAAAATATGGACTATTATATATTGCTGGAAAGCCCAGGATGTCTACTTTCCAACGCCGTTGAGAGCGCGCCAATTGGGCTTCTGTAGCTCCAGAAAATCCACTTCGAATGCAGGGAGGTCAGAATCCAACAGCATCCGCAGTCCTTTTCAGTCTCTGGATCAGATTTCTGCTCAGGTCCCTCAATTTCAGCCAGAAAATACCTGAAATCACAGAAAAACACACAAACTCATAGTAAAGTCCAGAAAAGTGAATTTTAACTAAAAACTAATAAAAATATACTAAGAACTCAACTAAAACTACTAAAAACATACTAAAAACAATGCCAAAAAGCATACAAATTATCCGCTCATCAGGTGCATTCGACCAAAAATTTTACTAAGTTAAAAGCTGCAGAATTTACAGTTTCAAACCCCAATCTTCCGACAGACATAACTCCTTTGTTTCAAATCATTTTTCGCCCGTTCTTCGAACGGCATGAACATCCCAGATCCAATTTTATTTCTAAAAATGTTTGCCACAAAACGGGGATTCAGAGTCCAAGTTATACTTCGTCAAAGTATGTCCAAAAACCATATTTTCATAAAAAACCACAAAGTGCCATTTTCAAAACAAATCAAGTTCAACCTTTTTCAAAATCAACCAAAACATACCAAAAATCAACCTCAAGCCACCTCAACTCATACATTTCCATTTTCATCAAATTCACAACCACCATCCTACCATTTTAACCCATCTCAATCAAATGGTTAAATTACAAACACATTAACATGTCATACATCCTTCTTCATCCCAATTTTCAACAACACCATTTCCAATCAACCATCGTTACACATAACCAACATCATACTCACCATCAACATGGTTTTACCCATAATTCAACCTCAATCAATCATCAAGCGTATATCACAACATGCATATCTCTCATGCATCATACCATCAAGGCATCAATTATCATAATCACATATATGACCACATAATATATCTCAACCATTCAACAACATCAATAATTCAATGCCTATCTTAGGGCCGATAGCCTAAGTTTTCACACCACATTACATTTTAGATACAGGAAACCGAGACCATACCTTAGCCGATTTCCCCCGCTCAACCGGAGCACTTCCAAATCACTTTGCTACAAGCTCTCAAGGTCTCAACACCTCTAATAACAGATTTTTGGCACACCAAAGCCCTTTTCCAAGCTTTCCAAAATCTCAATCAAGCTCCAATATTCACATACACACTACTTAAGCCACAATCATCATACCCAAACACAACATCTCAATACCCAAACATCATAGAGCAACAAATTACACTAGGGTTGAGAATCTTACCACACCCAAGGTTCAGGAAGACAAGATTAATCTTCTCCTTCAAGAGAGTTGGGTCCTATAACATCAAAGAGCCCAAAATCTCAACACTTTTCTCCATGAAATTCAAAATTAAGGGATAAAGAACTGAACCAAAATTGTGGCTTACATCAAAAACAAAGTAGTGGGTTTTGTAGAGCTCTTTGTGGTGAACGCATAGCAGAAAACAGTGTGAAAATCGAAGCTCTAGATCAAAAGTTATGGTGGTTTGAAGATCAACCAAGGGTTAGAACTTGAGAGAGTGTTCTTCCCCCATTCCCTTTCATTTCAGCGTGTGTGAGTGTGTAGAGAGGAGAGAGAGTGCTGAAAATTAGGGTTTAGGTTTAGTTATGTTGGGCCAAGGGCCCAATATGGGTCCGGTTGGCCCGGTTTGGCCCGTTTGATCCGATCTTGGTCTGTTTTTTATAAAATTGGTATCGAAATTCTCGTCTAAATCTCCTCTATCATATTAAACCATAAAAATCACATTTTTGGCCTTCTAGAATAAATTCTCATTTATGGGTTAATTAGTCATTAATTAATCCGGGTTTTACATTCTACCCACCTAATAGGGAATTTTGCCCACAAAATTCAAATTCAATTCCCTGATAATAAGTGCAGGTAGTCAGCTCGCATCTCCAACTCGAGTTTCCAAGTGTGTTCCTTAACACCGCCTCGACTCCATGCCACTTTGACTAACGAAACCTCATTTCCACGCAACCATTTGATACTAGTATCGTCAATTCTGACCGGAGCCACTAGAAGCGTCAAATCTTCTTTTAACTTAACCGATTCAGGTTCTAACACATGGCTAGCATTAGCAGTACACTTCTAAAGTTGCAACATGTGAAACACGTCGTGCATGTTCGAAAGATGAGGTGGTAGGCCTATCAAATACGCCACCGGTCTAACCTTCTCTAGGATTTGAAATGGACCAATGTACCGAGGATTCAGCTTCTTCGCTTTAATTGCCCTACCTACTCTCGTGGTTGGAGTAACCTTAAGGAAAACATGGTCTCCTTCCTCAAATTCCAAGGGCTTCCGCCTCTGATCGGCGTAACTCTTCTGACGACTCTACGCAATACGCATCCTATCTCGGATTTTCTTGGCTTGTTCAATGGTCTCAACTATCATCTCCGGCCCTAACATGCATTTCTCCCCAGCTTCATACCAGCATAGCAGAGATTGATATTTTCTCCCATATAGAGCCTCATACGGAGCCATTCTGATGCTCGCATGGTAGCTATTATTGTATGCAAACTCCACTAGCGGCATATAGCGATCCCAGCTCGCCGGCTGATCCAGAACACAAGCCCTCAACATATCTTCCAAAGTTTGGATCATCCTCTCGGATTGACCATCTGTTTGAGGATGGTAAGCCATGCTCAAGCTTAATCGGGTTCGGAAAGCTTTCTGAAATGCACTCCAAAACCTCGAAGTGAAACGAGGATCTCTATCAGAGATTATAGTAGTAGGTACACCATGAAGTCTCACAATCTCCTTTATGTATCACTGTGCTAACTCCTCAAGGGTGTAAGTCATCTGAATGGGTAAAAAGTGAGCTGACTTCATCAGTCGGTCCACAATTACCCAGATAGCATCAAAATCGGCCCTGATCCTTGGTAATCCCAACACAAAGTCCATCGCAATGCTTTCCCACTTCCATTGCGGAACCTCTAAAGGATGCAACGTCCTGGAAGGTTTTTGATGTTTGATCTTCACCTTTTGACAAGTCAAGCACTTTGAGACATACTCCACCACATCATTCTTCATACCCGACCACCAAAACATCGCCTTTAAATCATAGTACATCTTAGTACTTCCCGGGTGAATGGAGAATCCGCTTTTGTGTGATTCCTTTAAGATATCTTGCCGTAAAGTGCCAACATTCGGCACAATGATCCTACCCTTGAATCTTCATAGCCCATCTTTATCCTCCAATACTCTCTACTGTTTCCCTTGTTCAATGGCCGGTAACACCTTCGGTAATACGTCATCGTTTTCATGAGCCTTTAGGAGTTCGGATTTAAAATCACTCGAGATTTGTAATCGACACAAACACAGATTCCCAGACACTTCTTGAACACCAATCTTCAGACTCTCGAATTCCTTGAGCAACTCCTCTTCTCGAAGCATCATCCAAGCAGCATACAACAACTTCCAACTTAACACATCTGCCACTACATTCGCCTTCCCCGGATGGTAATTCAACTCAAAGTCGTAGTCCTTCAACAATTCCATCCACCTCCTCTGTCTCATATTAAGGTCTTTCTGATCAAAGAGATACTTCAAGCTCTTGCGATCAGAGACAACTTGGAACTTAACCCCATAAAGGTAATGCCTCCACACCTTTAGCGCAAACACAACCGCAGCAAGCTCCAAATCGTGCGTAGGGTAATTAACCTCATGAGGTCTCACCTAACGTGAGGCATACGCCACCATGTTACGATGCTGCATTAGCACGCACCCTAGACCCTTCAATGAGGCATCGCAGTACACCTCGAATGACTCATTTAGCTCAGGTAACACCAACACAGGTGCAGTGGTCAACTTTTGCTTCAACATCTGAAAACTCTCCTTACACTCAGGAGTCCAAACAAATGGCACGTCCTTTGATGAGCGGATATTTTATACGCTTTTTGGGGGTAATTTCATGTAGATTTTAGTATGTTTTAATTAGTTTTTAATAGAATTTTATTAGTTTTTAAGCAAAAATCATATTTCTGGACTTTACTATGAGTTTGTGTGATTTTTCTATGATTTCAGGTAATTTCTGGCTGAAATTGAGGGAGCTGAGCAAAAATCTGAATTAGGCTGAAAAAGGACTGTTGATGCTGTTGGATTCTGACCTCCCTGCATTCGAAATGGATTTTCTGGAGCTACAGGAGTCTAATTGGCGCGCTCTCAACGGCGTTGGAAAGTAGACATCCAGGGCTTTCCAGAAATATATAATAGTCCATACTTTGCGCGAAGATAGATGACGTAAACTGGCGTTCAACGCCAGTATCATGCTGCTGTCTGGCGTCCAGCACCAGAAACAGGTTACAAGTTGGAGTTCAATGCCCAAAACACGTCACAGCCTGGCGTTGAATAACCAAAACAGCCCAGGCACGTGAGAAGCTTAAGTCTCAGCCCCATCACACACCAAGTGGGCCCCAAAAGTGGATTTCTGCACTATCTATCATAGTTTACTCATTTTCTGTAAACCTAGGTTATTAGTTTACTATTTAAACAACTTTTAGAGACTTATTTTGTACCTCATGACATTTTCAGATCTGAATTTTATACACTTTGATGGCATGAGTCTCTAAACTCCATTGTTGGGGGTGAGGAGCTCTGCAGCGTCTCGATGAATTAATATAATTACCTTTGTTTTCCATTTAAACACGCTTGTTCCTGTCTAAGATGTTCATTCGCGCTTAAACATGAAGAAGGTGATGATCCGTGACACTCATCACCTTCCTCAGATCCATGAACGTGTGCCTGACAACCACCTCCGTTCTACATCAGACTGAATGTGCTTCTCTTAGATTCCTTAATCAGAATCTCCGTGGTATAAGCTAGAATTGATGGCGGCCACTCTTGAGGATCCGGAAGGTCTAAACCTTGTCTGTGGTATTCCGAGTAGGATTCAAGGATTGAATGGCTGTGACGAGCTTCAAACTCGCGATTGCTGGGCGTGATGACAAACGCAAAAGGATCAATGGATCTTATTCCAACATGATCGAGAACCAACAGCTGATTAGCCGTGCTGTGACAGAGCATCTGAACCATTTTCACTGAGAGGATGGGAGGTAGCCACTGACAATGGTGACACCCTACATACAGCTTGCCATGGAAGGAGCCTTGCGTGTGGAAAAGGATTTCAAGGAAGAGTTGAAGTTCAGAGGACAAAGCATCTCCAAAACCCCAACATGTTCTCCATTAATAAAGTAACAATTACTTATTCCAAACACTTTTACTTCTTACAATTAAATCCAAATAACCTTATTGGCATCCTGACTAAGATTAATAAAATAAACATAGCTTGCTTCAAACCAATAATCTTTGTGGGATCGACCCTTACTCACGTAAGGTATTACTTGGACGACCCAGTGCACTTGCTGGTTAGTTGTGCGGATTGCAAAAGTGTGATTGCAATTTCGTGCACCATCCTTGCAGGTTAACCTTGTCAATGGCAAAGCTATATGCAAAAAGCCTTTGATGAATCTTTGGTAATAACCAGCTAAGCCCAGAAAACTCCTTATCTCTGTCACTGAGGTTGGTCGCCCCCAATTCATTACCGCCACCACTTTAGATGGATCTACTGCTATCCCTTGCTTACTCACCACGTGACCCAAAAATTTCACCTCACTCTTCTAGAATTCACATTTGGACAGCTTCGCATAGAGTTTCTTTTCCTTTAGTAGCTGCAACAAGGTCCTCAAGTGTTCTGCATGCTCTTCTTCAGTTTTGGAATAAATCAGTATGTCGTCGATAAAGACAACAACAAATTTATCCAGAAATAGACGGAACACTCTTGTTCATATAATCCATAAACACTGTCGGAGCATTTGTCAATCCAAAAGACATTACAGTGAACTCGTAATGACCATAACGAGTCCTGAAAGCAGTCTTAGGAATATCCTCTCCCCTCACCCTTATCTGGTGATAACCGGATCTCAAATCGATCTTGGAGAAAACCCCAGCTCCTTGTAACTGATCCATGAGATCATCAATCCTCAGAAGTGGGTACTTGTTCTTTATTGTGACCTTGTTCAGCTGCCTGTAGTCCACACAAAGCCGCATACTCCCATCTTTCTTCTTTACCAGTAACACTGGTGCGCCCGAAGGAGAAACACTTGGTCGGATAAAGTTCTTACCCAACAGATCCTCTAATTGAGACTTTAGCTCGGCCATTTCTAGCGGTGACATTCTATAAGGAGCACTTGAGATTGGTCCAGCCCCAGGCACCAACTCAATAGCAAACTCAACCTCTCGGTTAGGTGGAAATTCATCAATATCGTCGGGAAACACCTCCGAAAACTCACACACAACCAGAATCTGCTCCAATCTTTGATCATCACCCGAAACACCCGCAGTTAACAACAAGATACCCTAATATTCAGTCCCAGAACAATTCACCATCATAGCATTCAAGTAATAACTATTCAATACAACCGATCCTTCTGTATCTTCCGGCATAAAGTACACCGACTTTGCAGAACAATCGAGCAGGACATGGTTCTCAGATAACCAGTCCAATCCTAAGATAAGATCAAGACCGATCGTCGGTAAGCAGATAAAATTATGGACAAAATCACGTTGCTTGACCCTAAATGCAACTTGCGGGCATCCTAGCCTAGTCACCATGGCTTCGTGGGTGGCATTATATACCTTTAGGTTATAACCTAAAACTACAATCTTTAGTCCTAAGTCACTAGCTTTTTCGAATGCAATAAATGAATGTGTTGCTTCCGAATCAAATAAAGCATTTAAAGTTTGGCCAGCCATTTTCCAGTTACCTCGGATAAGTGTCTCGGATCCCTTGGCACCTATAGCTGAAGTGGTGAACACCCGGCCAGTCTGCTGTGCTTTCCCTGTACCTTGTTTCTGCTTATCCGAATAGTTTGCGGCTTTGTGTCCCACCTTACCACAAGAATAACACAAGCCCCACCCGGCCTTGCACGGGGCTCTCGAATGGTGACTTTTACACCTAGCACAAGCTTGTTCACTTTGAGGCTGCTTCCCAAATCTCTTTCCTTGGGAGTTGTTGTTGTTGGGCCTCTTGAAAGAGCCTCTCCGCTTGAAAGGCAGACCTCTAGGTGCAAAGTTCTTCCCTCGGTTCTGTGAGAATGATCCCTTGTGACTTCCCCTCTCTGCAGCCACTTTCTTCACACACTCTTTAGCAACTCTACTCTTGTTCACCAACTCTGAGAAAGTTCTGATCTCCATTGGTCCCACTGAGCTGAAGAATCACTCCGGACTCCTCCTTCATACTTAATGCACTTCCATTCCTCATAGTCTTCTAGAGCTCCCTGAAACATACGGGAAAACCTGAACAGCTCCTCAAACTTGTCGGTATACTCAGATACGAACATAGTACCTTGCTTCAGCTGCAGCAACTCAAGTTTCTTGGCCGTCCTGGCAGAAGTTGGAAAGTACTTCTTATAGAACTCCTCCCGGAGGGCATCCCAGGTGATATAGTCATCACCCTGCTGCAGGAGACGTCGGACTCCTTACCACCAATGCGATGCTTCCCCAGTGAGCAAATAGGTAGCAAACTCAACACACTGCCCTTCAGGTACCACCTGTGCTTGCAGTGCTCGCTCCATAGCCTGAAACTAGGTATCAACTTTAGTCGGGCTAGCAGTCCCTTTGAACATAGGTGGATTAACCTTCAAAAAGTTTGCCAATTTTATCCGGCCCTAAGCTCCACTTCCGTCATTGCCACGGTTGTTCATCTGTTGCCCAAGAGCCTCCGCAGTGGCCTGTATAGCAGCAGCCATGTTCTCCAACACCACCATAAAGTCTACTGGGTTATTTGGGTTATTTTCCGGCCCCTGAGGATTAGTATGACCTCTCCCATGACCTCTACCGCGTCCACGAGGCGCTATTTGGTCCCTATACAAACCGAACAATCGATAACAAGTTGATCAGTCTCAATATCAGAAGTTTTATGGTTCAAAGTCCCAAATGCATGCTCAATAACATTCATGCCAGTTATATCAAGTAGATATACTAATAGCACATACACATACAGAGAATGCACAGAAGTATAGTCAGTCCATCCCTCAGGCTCTATAGGAACGAACTACTCTGATACCATAATGTAACACCCTACCATACAGAGTCTTATGCTTCAGTCATAAAATAGAGATGGCATGGTATTGCAACTTCTAAAGTAAAATTTAGTACGTATAGTAGTGGCGCACGAAATTGTGATACACAATGGCACCAACAACTTGTACGCACAATTGTAATCTCACTCTTTTTCACAACTTCACACAACTAACCAGCAAGTGCACTGGACCGTCCAAGTAATAAACCTTACGTGAGTATGGGTCGATCCTACGGAGATTGTCGGCTTGAAGCAAGCTATGGTCACCTTGTAAATCTCAGTCAGGCGGATTCAAATGGTTATGGAGTTTTAATAATTAAAAAGATAAAAAAAACATAAAGTAAAGATAGAGATACTTATGTAATTCATTGGTGAGAATTTCAGATAAGTGCATAGAGATTCTTTGTTCATGTTGAATCTCTGCTTTCCTACTGCCTTCATCCAGTCTTTCATACTCCTTTCCATGGCAAGCTGTATGTTGGGTTTTACCGGCGTCAATGGCTACCTCCCGTCGTCTCAATGAAAATGGTCCAAATGCGCTGTCACCGCACGACTAATCATCTGTCGGTTCTCAATCATGTTGGAATAGAATCCAGTGATTCTTTTGTGTCTGTCACTACGCCCAACACTCGCGAGTTTGAAGCTCGTCACAGTCATCCCTTCCCAGATCCTACTCGGAATACCACAGACAAGGTTTAGACTTTCCAGATCTCAGGAATGGCCACCAATAATTCTAGCTTATACCAGGAAGCCTCTGATCTTTCGGAATGGAGGCTAAGAGATATACGCTCGATCTAAGGTAGAACGGAAGTGGTTGTCAGGCACGCGTTCATAGGTTGAGAATAGTGATGAGTGTCACGGATCATCACATTCATCATGTTGAAGTGTAAGCGAATATCTTAGAATAAGAATAAGCTGAATTGAATAGAAGATAGTAGTAATTGCATTAATACTCGAGGAACAGTAGGGCTCTACACCTTAATCTATGGTGTGTAGAAACTCCACCGTTGAAAATACATAAGTGATTTGGAGGTCCAGGCATGGCCGAATGGCCAGCCTCCCCAAATATGAAAATATGATATCCAGAATTTCTCTATGATCTGAAGATTCCAAGATGAAAATACAACAGAGAAAAGGTCCTATTTATAATGAAACTAGCTACTAGGGTTTATAGAAATAGGTAAATGATGCAGAAATACACTTCCGGGCACACTTGGTGTGTGCTTGGGCTGAGCATTGAGTTCACATGTGCAGAGGCTTCTCTTGGAGTTAAACGCCAGCTTTGGTGCCAGTTTGGGCGTTTAACTCCGACTTTTATGCCAGTTTTGGCGTTTTGATGCCAGAAAAGGGCAGAGAGCTAGCGTTTTGACGCCATTTTACGTCATCAAAACTCGCGGAAAGTATCTACTATTATATATTTCTGAAAAGCCCAGGATGTCTACTTTCCAAAGCAATTGAGAGCGTGCCATTTGGAGTTCTGTAGCTCCAGAAAATCCACTCCAACAGCATCTGCAGTCCTTTGTAAGCCTCTAAATCAGATTTGTGCTCAGGTCCCTCAATTTCAACCAGAAATTACCTGAAATCACAAAAAAACACACAAACTCATAGTAAAGTCCAGAAATATGAATTTTTCATAAAAACTAATAAAAATATACTAAAAACTAACTAAATCATACTAAAAACTATATAAAAACAATGCCAAAAGCGTATAAATTATCCGCTCATATTGACTTGTTGGATCAATATTTTGTTCTGAGCTAGTATGGCATTTAGAGCATCAATTTCAAGAACTCATCTCTTTTGAGGCATCCTATTACTCACAAGATTCCTCTCAGAGGTATACATGAATTAGTTATTTGCAACCATTTCAATAAGTTCCTGAGCCTCTGCAGGTGTTTTCTTTAGGTGAATGGATCCACCTGCAGAGTGGTCTAATGACATCTTGGAAAATTCAGACAGACCATCATAGAATATATCTAATATGGTCCATTCTGAAAGCATGTCAGAAGGACACTTTTTGGTTAGCTACTTGTATCTTTCCCAAGCTTCATAGAGGGATTCACCTTCTCTCTGTCTGAAGGTTTGAACATCCACTCTAAGCTTGCTCAGCTTTTGAGAAGGAAAGAACTTGGCTAAGAAAGCCGTGACCAGCTTATCCTAAGAGTCCAGGCTATCTCTAGGTTGTGAGTTCAACCATGTTCTAGCTCTGTCCCTTACAGCAAAAAGGAAAAGCATAAGCTTGTAGACTTCAGGATCAACTCCATTGGTCTTAACAGTATCACAGACCTGCAAGAACTCAGTTAAGAACTGATAAGGGTCTTCTGATGGAAGTCCATAAAACTTGCAGTTCTGTTGCAGTAGAGAAACTAATTGAGGCTTTAGCTCAAAATTGTTTGCTCCTATGGCAGGGATTGAGATGCTTCTTCGATAGAAGTTGGAAGTTGGTGTAGTAAAATCACCAAGCATCTTCCTTGCATTGTTGTTTGGTTTGGCCATACTTGTTTCTTTTGCTGCTTCCTTTTCAAAAATTTCAGCAAGGTCCTCTTCAGAGTTTTGTGCTTTAGCTGCTCTTAGCTTCCTCTTTAGAGTCCTTTCAGGTTCAGGATCAGCTTCAAAAAGTATGCCTTTATCTTTGTTCCTGCTCATATGAAAGAGAAGAAAACAAAGAAAATATGGAACCCTCTATGTCACAGTATAGAGATTCCTTAAGGTGTCAGAGGAAAATAAGAATAGAAGAAGGAGGTAGGTAAAATTTCGAACACACAAAGAGAGATGGAGTTCGAATTGACAATGGAGGAGGAATGTTAGTGTTTAAATAGGAAAAGATGAGAGAAGGGGGGAATTTTTGAAAAATTTTGATAACTAAAAAAAATAAAAATATAAAATAATTTTGAAAAATTGGTTGTGGTTTTCGAAAATTGAAGTAAAAAAATGGTTAGGTGATTTTGAAAAAGATAAAAAATAAATTTGAAAAAGATAAGAAGTTAGAACAAGATTTTGAAATCAAGGATTTTTAAAAAGAAGATATGATTTAAAAAAGATATTTTTGAAAAACAAATTAAAAAGATTTGATTTTTAAAATTAATGACTTGATTAACAAGAAACTAAAAGATATGATTCTAAATTTCAAATATTGAATCTTTCTTAACCAGAAAGTAACAAACTTGAAATTTTTGAATCAAGATTTTTGAAAATATGAGGAAAAGATTTGATTTTTGAAAAAGTTATGTTTAAAAAGATATGATTTTGAAAAAGATATGATTGAAAATATTTGATTTGAAAAAAAGATTTGATTTTGAAAAAAATATGAAGATTTGAAAAAGATTTGATTTGAAAACAAAATTCCTCTCCTTGTGTCATCCTGGCGTTAAACGCCCAGGAGGTGCATGTTTTGGGCGCTTAACACCCAATTGTTGTAGGCGTTTAAACGCCAGTTTTCCTTTTTCACTTGGCGTTTTGAACGCCCAGCTTTTTCTCTGTAGTCCTCTGCTTTATGTTCTTGGATCTTCATTTTGCTAAATCCTTTATTCAAGAAGATATGTTTTTAATTTTGAAAAACAACAAAATGAGTCGAAACATATAACTCTTGGATCAACACAAGATATATGCAAGAACATTATGAACGTCAAGATGAACACCGAGAACAATCTTGAAGATCAAGATGAACATCAAGAACTCAGTTTTCTTAATGAAAGAAAATATGGAGGACACCAAACTTAGAACTTTCTCATGTTTGGGCCATATGAATGCAAGAATGCATATGTAGAACATCATGCAGTGCAAATTAATAAATCATGAAGATCAAACAAAGCAATTCATCAAGAACGACTTGAAGATCATCAAGAACACAATGCATGTGTTTCGAAAATTGCAAGACAATTAAAATCATGCAATTGACACCAAACTTAAAATTTGGCCCTAGATTCAAACAAGAACCATGAAATATTTTTTAGTTTTTATGATTTTATGAATTTTTTTGTATTGTTCAAAAATTGTTTTGGAAAACGAAAACAAATAAAAAAAGCTTTTGAAAGATTTTTGAAAACTTTTTTGAAAAGAAAATAAAAACTACCTAATCTGGGCAACAAGATGAACCGTCAGTTGTCCAAACTCGAACAATCGCCGGCAACGGTGCCAAAAACTTGGTGCACGAAATTGTGATACACAATGGCACCAACAACTTGTACGCACAATTGTAATCTCACTCTTTTTCACAACTTCGCACAACTAACCAGCAAATGCACTGGGTCGTCCAAGTAATAAACCTTACGTGAGTATGGGTCGATCCCACGGAGATTGTCGGCTTGAAGCAAGCTATGGTCACCTTATAAATCTCAGTCAGACGGATTCAAATGGTTATGGAGTTTTAATAATTAAAAAGATAAATAAAACCTAAAATAAAGATAGAGACACTTATGTAATTCATTGGTGAGAATTTTAGATAAGTGCATAGAGATGCTTTGTTCCTGTTGAATCTCTGCTTTCCTACTGCCTTCATCCAGTCCTTCATACTCCTTTCCATGGCAAGCTGTATGTTGGGTTTCACCGGCGTCAATGGCTACCTCCCATCTTCTCAGTGAAAATGGTCCAAATGCACTGTCACCGCACGGCTAATCATCTGTCAGTTCTCGATCATGATGGAATAGAATCCAGGGATTCCTTTGCGTCTGTCACTACGCCCAACACTCGCGAGTTTGAAGCTCGTCATAGTCATTCCTTCCTAGATCCTACTCGGAATACCACAGACAAGGTTTAGACTTTCTGGATCTCAGGAATGGCCGCCAATAATTCTAGCTTATACCACGAAGACTCCGATCTTTCGGAATGGAGGTTAAGAGATATACGCTCGATCTAAGGTAGAACGGAAGTGGTTGTCAGGCACGCGTTCATAGGTTGAGAATAGTGATGAGTGTCACGGATCATCACATTTATCATGTTGAAGTGCAAGCGAATATCTTAGAATAAGAATATGCTGAATTGAATAGAAGATAGTAGTAATTGCATTAATACTCGAGGAACAGCAGAGCTCCACACCTTAATCTATGGTGTGCAGAAACTCCATCGTTGAAAATACATAAGTGATCTGGAGGTCCAGGCATAGCCGAATGGCTAGCCTCCCTAAATATGAAAATATGATATCCAGAATTTCTCCATGATCCGAAGATTCCAAGATGAAAATACAATAGTGAAAAGGTCCTATTTATAATGAAATTAGCTACTAAGGTTTACAGAAATAGGTAAATGATGCAGAAATTCACTTCCGGGCCCACTTGGTGTGTGCTTGGGCTGAGCATTGAGCTTTGCACATGTAGAGCCTTCTCTTGGAGTTAAACGCCAGCTTTGGTGCTAGTTTGGGCATTTAACTCCGACTTTTATGCTAGTTCTGGCGTTTTGACGCTAGAAAATGGTAGAGAGCTGGCATTTTGACGCCATTTTACATCATCAAAACGCGCGCAAAGTATGGACTATTGTATATTGCTGGAAAGCCTAGAATGTCTACTTTCGAACGCAATTGAGAACGCGCCATTTGGAGTTCTGTAGCTCCAGAAAATGCACTTCGAGTGCAGGGATGTTAGAATCCAACAGCATCTGCAGTCCTTTGTCAGCCTCTGAATCAAATTTGTGCTAAGGTCCCTCAATTTCAGCCAGAAAATACCTGAAATCACAGAAAAACACACAAACTCATAGTAAAGTCCAGAAATATGAATTTTGCATAAAAACTAATAAAAATATACTAAAAACTAACTAAAGCATACTAAAAACTATATATAAACAATGCCAAAAAGCGTATTAATTATCCGCTCATCAAGTAGTGAGAAAATGATTATAACTAGGAGCCTTTGAAGAAAAGGGGTAAGTCACAATCATAAATTGAAAAGCGCAACACTCCGATCGATAAGATGACGTAACAGACAAAAGATAAGCTAACGCGAGAATATATATACAAAAGAGTGCTAAAAGTGCGAATATCAAAACTTAAGATCCAGTTGCGAAGATAACCAGTCCGAGCATAGACAAAAGAACAAGCTTGTTCTCCAAGACAACCTCTAAGAGGAGTCAACACAGTATGTATTATTTAGTGGAGATAAAAGTATCTAAGAGAAAACAAAAAACCAAAATAAAGTCCCGAGAACCAAGGAATCTTCGCTAATCCAGAAGCCTCAAGCATACCTAAGCGAGAAGCCTCATGACCTGCATCTGAAAATCACAAAATTCGCATGGGTGAGAACCGGAGGTTCTCAGTATGGTAACAGTGCCCACAAATCTAACATGTAATATTCTAGGAAATCCGAAGGCAATCCTAGCACTTCCAACAGATAAATCAAAGCTTATAAACAGACTAAACCATAAATGGCAATTGATTAAAGATCTTCAGTCTATCTAATACTTCCCTTTCCAAATCCTTCAGACCTCCCAACCACCAGCAGTAATATAGTATCGCAAACACAATTACATCAGACAAAGAGATATACAAATAGGAAATAGATAAGGCATTTAGACAATTAGCAGGTAATATGCAGTCAATTAGGCAATTCCAAACAATTCACATAATATGCATATGGTGTATGCCTGTCCTAATGGCTGATGAGTCTCATCTGTCGGTTATAAAGCCAACCCGACAAGTCTTGGTAGCTAACCATTAGACTGTCCCCTTGTCGTGCATCCCCAATTCGAGTTATTCACAACATAAATCATAATTGATATCCAACACTGATGAGCGGATAATTTATACGCTTTTTGGCATTGTTTTTAGGTAGTTTTTAGTAGGATCTAGCTACTTTTAGGGATGTTTTCATTAGTTTTTATGTAAAATTTACATTTCTGGACTTTACTATGAGTTTGTGTATTTTTCTGTGATTTCAGGTATTTTTTGGCTGAAATTGAGGGACCTGAGAAAAATTTTGATAGAAGGCTGACAAAGGACTGATGATGCTGTTTGATTCTGACCTCCCTGCACTCGAAATGGATTTTCTGGAGCTACCAAACTCCAAATGGCGCGATCTTAAACACGTTGGAAAGTAGACATCCAAAGCTTTTCATCAATATATAATAGTTCATACTTTATTCGAGATTAGATGACGTAAACTGGCGCTCAACACCAGTTCCATGCTGCATTCTGGAGTCAAACACCAAAAACACGTCACGAACCAGAGTTGAACGCCAAAAACACGTTACAACTTGACGTTCAACTCCAAAAGAAGCCTCTGCACGTGTAAAGCTCAAGCTCAGCCCAAGCACACACCAAGTGGGCCCTAGAAGTGGATTTCTGCATCAATTACTTACTTCTGTAAACCCTAGTAGCTAGTCTAGTATAAATAGGATATTTTACTATTGTATTAGACATCTTTGGTCTCAGTTTTATTCTATTATTCATCTTAGGAGACTATTGATCATGTTTATAGGGGCTGGGCATTTGGCCATGCCTGGACCATCACTTATGTATTTTCAATGGTGGAGTTTCTACACACCATAGATTAAGGGTGTGGAGCTCTGCTGTACCTCAAGTTTTAATGCAATTACTACTGTTTTCCTTTCAATTCAGTTTATTCCTGTTCTAAGATATTCATTGAACTTCACCATGACAAATGTGATGATCCATGACACTCATCA
Source organism: Arachis stenosperma (assembly GCF_014773155.1). Lineage (NCBI taxonomy): Eukaryota > Viridiplantae > Streptophyta > Magnoliopsida > Fabales > Fabaceae > Arachis > Arachis stenosperma. The sequence continues at coordinate 123,096,620 of NC_080379.1, forward strand.
TTATTCTCACCTATGAACGCGTGACTGACAACCACCCCTGTTCTACCTTAGACCGAGCGCATATCTCTTGGATTCCTTAAAAAGAGTCTTCGTGGTATAAGCTAGAATTGATGGCAGCATTCATGAGAGTTTGGAAAGTCTAAACCTTGTCTGTGGTATTCCGAGTAGGATTCAGAGATTGAATGACTATGACGAGCTTCAAACTCGCGATTGTTGGGCGTGATGACAAACGCAAAAGAATCAATGGATTCTATTCCGACATGATCGAGAACCGACAGATGATTAGCCGTGCCGTGACAGAGCATTTGGACCTTTTTCACTGAGAGGATGGGATGTAGCCATTGACAACGGTGATGCCCTACATACAGCTTGCCATGGAAAGGAGTAAGAAAGATTGGATGAAGGCAGTAGGAAAGCAGAGATGCAAAAGGAGCACAGCATCTTCATACGCTATCTGAAATTCCCACCAATGATTTACATAAGTATTTCTCTCTTTATTTTCTATTTATTTATTATTATTATTGTTCGAAAACTCCATAATCATTTATTATCCGCCTAACTGAGATTTACAAGATGACCATAGCTTGCTTCATACCAACAATCTCCGTGGGATCGACCCTTACTCACGTAAGGTTTATTACTTGGACAACCCAGTGCACTTGCTGGTTAGTTGTGCGAAGTTGTGAAGTTATGTTTGGACCATGGTATCGTGCACCAAGTTTTTGGCACCATTACCAGGGAGAGAACGAACATGAATGCCATTATCAGAAATCACAATTTTGCCTCTCAAGTTTTTGGCGCCGTTGCCGGGGATTGTTCGACTTTGAACAACTGATGGTTCATCTTGTTGCTCAGATTAGGTAATTTTCTTTTCAAAAAGTTTTCAAAAATCTTTTCAAAAAATTTTTTCTTCTTTTTTCGTTTTTTCTAAAAATTATTTTCGAAAAAAAAACCAAAAAAATTTAATAAAATAAATTTTTTTTTTTGTGTTTCTTATTTGAGTCTTGTGTCATGTTTTAAATTTGGTGTCAATTGCACATTCATCTTGTTCTTGCATTTTTCGAAAATTCATGCATTCATAGTGTTCTTCATGATCTTCAAGTTGTTCTTGGTAAGTCTTCTTGTTTGATCTTGAAATTTTCTTGTTTTGTGTTGTATGATGTTTTTCATGTGCATTTTTACATTCATAGTGTCTAAACATGAAAGATTTCTAAGTTTGGTGTCTTGCATGTTTTCTTTGCATAAAAAATTTTTCAAAAATATGTTATTGATGTTCATCATGATCTTCAAAGTGTTATTGGTGTTCATCTTGACATTCATAGTGTTCTTGCATGCATCATGTGTTTTGATTCATAATTTTCATGTTGTGAGTCATTTTTATGTTTTTTCCTCTCATAATTAAAAATTCAAAAATAAAAAAATATATCTTGTCCTTATTTTTCTCAAAATTTTGAAAATTTGAGTTGACTTAGTCAAAAATTTTTAAAACTTAGCTATTTCTTATAAGTCAAGTCAAATTTTCAATTTTAAAAATCTTATCTTTTCAAAAACTTTTTCAAAAATCAATTCTCTTTCATTTTTTTTTATTTTTCGAAAAGTTAAAAATATTTTTCAAAATCTTCTTCTTAATTTTATTTCAAATTTTCAGAACTTAACTAACAAGTAATGTGATTGATTCAAAAATTTGAAGTGTTACTTTCTTGTTAAGAAAGGTTCAATCTTTAAATTCTAGAATCTTATCTTTTAGTTTCTTGTTAGTCAAGTAATTAATTTTAATTTTAAAAATTAAATCTTTTTCAACTATATCTTTTTAATCATATCTTTTCCATCATATCTTTTTCAAAATTTTATCTTTTTCAAAAATTTGATTTCAAAATATCTTCCAACTTCTTATCTTTTCAAAATTAAATTTCAAACCTTTTTCAACTAACTAGTTGACTTTTTGTTTGTTTTAACTATATTTTATCTTTTTCAAAACCAGCTAACTACTTTCCTCTCCCTAATTTTCGAAAATTACCTCTCTCTTTTTCAAAATTCTTTTAATTAACTAATTATTTTAAATTTTAATTTTAATTTTATTTCTTCTCTTAATTTTCGAAAATCACTAACTCATTTTCAAAATTTATTTTCGAATTTCTCCTTCTCTCATCCTATTCTATTTATTTATTTATTTACTAACATTTCTCTTCATATCAAGAATATGAACCTATCTTCACCCTTGTGTTTGGATTCTTACCTTTTCCTTCTTCTATTCCCTTCTTCTTCTACTAACATAAATGAATCTCTCTACTGTGGTAAAGAGGATCCCTATTATTGTTTTCTGTTCCCTTCTTTTTCATATGAGCAGGAGCAAGGTCAAGAACATTCTTGTTGAAGTAGATCCTGAACCTGAAAGGACTCTGAAGAGGAAACTAAGAGAAGCTAAATTACAATAATCCATAGACAACCTTACAGAAACTTTCAAAAAAGAAGAGGAGATGGCAGCCAAAAATAATAATGCAAGGAGGATGCTCGGTGATTACACTACACCTACTTCCAAGTTTGATGGAAGAAGCATCTCAATCCCTGCCATTGGAGGAAACAATTTCGAGCTGAAACCTCAACTAGTTGCTCTACTGCAACAGAACTGTAAGTTCCATGGAGTTCCATCAGAAGATCCCTACCAGGTTTTAACTAAGTTCTTGCAGATCTGTGAGACTGTTAAGACTAATGGAGTAGATCCTAAGTCTACAGGCTCATGCTTTTCCCTTTTGCTGTAAGAGACAGAGCTAGAATATGGTTGGATTCCCAACCTAAAGATAGCCTGGACTCCTGGGATAAGCTGGTCGCGGCCTTCTTGGCTAAGTTCTTTCCTCCTCAAAAGCAGAGCAAGCTTAGAGTGGATGTTCAGACCTTTAAACAAAAAGATGGTGAATCCCTCTATGAAGCTTGGGAAAGATACAAGCAGATGACCAAAAGGTGTCCTTCTGACATGCTTTCAGAGTGGACTATTTTGGATATATTCTACTATGGTCTATCTAAATTCTCTAAGATGTCACTGGACCATTCTGTAGGTGGATCCATTCACCTAAAGAAAACGCGTGCAGAAGCTCAAGAACTCATTGACATGGTTGCAAATAACCAATTCATGTATACTTCTGAGAGGAATTTCGTGAGTAATGGGACGCCTCAAAGGAAGGGAGTTCTTGAAATTGATGCTTTGAATGCCATATTGGCTCAAAACAAAATGTTGACTCAGCAAGTCAACATGATTTCTAAAAGTCTGAATGGATGGAAAAATGCATCCAACAGTACTAAAGAGGCCTCTCCTGAAGAAGAAGCTTATGATTCTGAAAACCCTGCAATAGCAGAGGTAAATTATATGTGTGAACCTTATGAAAACACCTATAATTCATCATGGAGAAATCATCCAAATTTCTCATGGAAGGATCAACAAAAGCCTCAACAAGGCTTTAATAATGGTGGAAGAAATAGGCTCAGCAACAGCAAGCCTTATCCATCATCTTCTCAGCAACAGACAGAGAATTCTGAGCAGAGCACTTCTAATTTAGCAAACTTAGTCTCTGATCTGTCTAAGGCCACTTTAAGTTTCATGAGTGAAAAAAGGTCCTCCATTAGAAATTTGGAGGCACAAGTGGGCCAGTTGAGTAAGAAAGTCACTGAAACTCCTCCTAGTACTCTCTCAAGCAATACTGAAGAGAATCCAAAAAGAGAGTGCAAGGCCATTGATATAATCAAAATGGCCGAACCTAGAGAGGAAGGGGAGGACATGAATCTCAATGAGGAAAACCTCATGGGACGTCTCCCAGGCAAGAAGGAGTTCCTTATTGAGGACCTGAAGGAATCTGAGGCTCATATAGAGACCATAGAGATCCCATTAAATCTCCTTCTGCCATTCATGAGCTCTGAAGACTATTCTTTCTCTGAAGAGGATGAAAATGCCACTGGAGAGCAAGTTGCTCAATATCTAGGAGCCATCATGAAGCTGAATGCCAAATTGTTTGGTAATGAGACTTGGGAAGATAAACCTCCCTTGCTCATTAATGAACTAGATACATGGGTTCAGCAAACTTTACCTCAAAAGAGACAAGATCCTGGCAAATTCTTAATACCCTGTACCATAGGCACCATGACCTTTAAGAAGGCTCTGTGTGACCTAGGGTCAGGCATAAATCTTATGCCACTCTCTGTAATGGAGAAGTTGGGGATCATTGAGGTACAACCTACCATATTCTCATTGCAAATGGCAGACAAGTCAGCAAGACAAGCTTATGGATTGGTAGAGGACATGTTAGTGAAGGTTGAAGGCATTTACATCCCTGCTGATTTCATAATCTTAGACACTAGGAAGGAGGAGGATGAATGCATCATCCTTGGAAGACCTTTCCTAGCCACAGCAAGAGCTGTGATATATGCTAACAGAGGAGAATTAGTCCTTCAATTGAATGGGGACTACCTTGTGTTTAAGACCCAAGGGTGTTCTTCTTTAACAATGGAGAGGAAGCATGAAAAGCTTCTCTCAGTACAGAGTCAAACAGAGCCCCCACAATCAAACTCTAAGTTTGGTGTTGGGAGGCCACAGCCAACTTTAAGTTTGGTGTTGGGTGTCTACAACATTGACCTGATCACCTGTGAGGCTCCATGAGAGCCCACTGTCAAGCTAGTGACATTAAAGGAGCGCTTATTGGGAGGCAACCCAATTTTTATTTATCTAATTTTATTTTTCTTTTATTTTTCTTTATGCTTTATTAGGTTCATGATCATGTGGAGTCACAAAATAAATGCTAAAATTAAAAACAAAATCAAAAACAGCAGAAGAAAAAGCACACCCTGGAGGAAGAGCTTACTGGCATTTAAATGCCAGTAAGAAGCATCTGGCTGTCGTTCAACGCTAGAACAGAGCATGTATCTGGCGTTGAACGCCAGAAACAAGCAACATCCTGGCATTTAAACGCCAGGAATACACCCTGAGGAGAGCTGGCGCTGAACGCCAGAAACAAGCATGGAGCTGGCGTTCAACGCCAAAAACATGCTGCAAATGGGCGTTGAACGCCCAAAACAAGCATGAAGATGGCGTTCAACGGCAGAAACAAGCATCAATCTGGCGTTGAACGCCAGGATTGCATGCAAAGGGCGTTTTACACGCCTCATTGGTGCAGGGATGTAAATCCTTGACACCTCAGGATCTGTGGACCCCACAGAATCATCTCAGAATCTGCAGACCCCACAGGATCCCCACCAACTTCAACTCACCCTCTCTCTCTTTTTCACACAACCCAATAAACACTCTTCCCCAAAACCCTTCACCAATCACCTCAATCTCTCTTTCCCATCACCTCTTCACCACTCACATCCATCCACTCTTCCCCAAAAACCCCACCTACCTTCAAAATTCAAAATCTCTTTCCCACCCAAACCCACCCTAAATAGCCGAACCTACTCCCTCTCCCTTCACTATATAAAGTCCTCTATCCTTCTTCATTTTCACACACCACAACCCTCTCTTCTTCACCTTGGCCAAAACCACACACTTCTCCCTTTACTCCATATCTTCTTCTTCTTCATCTATTCTTTCTTCTCTTGCTCGAGGGCGAGCAATATTCTAAGTTTGGTGTGGTAAAAGCATAGCTTTTTGTTTTCCATAACCATTGATGGCACCTAAGGCTGGAGAAACCTCTAGAAAAGGGAAAGGGAAGACAAAAGCTTCCACCTCCGAGTCATGGGAGATGGAGAGATTCATCTCCAAAGCCCATTAAGACCACTTCTATGATGTTGTAGCCAAGAAAAAGGTGATCCCTGAGGTCCCTTTCAAGCTCAATAAAAATGAGTATCTGGAGATCTGACATGAGATCCAAAGAAGAGGTTAGAAAGTTCTGACCAACCCCATTCAACAAGTCGGAATCTTAATGGTTCAAGAGTTCTATGCCAATGCATGGATCACTAGGAACCATGATCAAAGTGTGAACCCGATCCAGAGAATTATCTTACAATGGTTCGGGGGAAATACTTAGATTTTAGTCCGGAAAATGTGAGGTTGGCGTTCAACTTGCCCATGATGCAAGGAGATGCACGCCTCTACACTAGAAGGGTCAACTTTGATCAAAGGTTGGACCAAGTCCTTATGGACATATGTGTGGAAGGAGCTCAATGGAAAAGAGACTCCAAAGGCAAGCCGGTTCGATTAAGAAGACTGGACCTCAAGCCTGTAGCTAGAGGATGGTTGGAGTTTATCCAACGTTCCATCATCCCCACTAGCAACCGATCCAAAGTTACTGTGGATCGGGCCATCATGATTCATAGCATCATGAATGGAGAGGAAGTAGAAGTTCATGAAGTCATCTCCCTTGAATTCTACAAAATAGCCAAAAAGTCCTCCACCATGGCAAGGCTAGCTTTTCCTCATCTCATTTTCTATCTATGTTACTCAGCTGGAGTCACCATAGAAGGAGACATCCCCATTGAGGAGGATAAGCCCATCACTAAGAAGAGGATGGAGCAAACAAGAGATTCCACTCATGGATCCCAAGAGACGCATAAGGAAGCTCATCACCGAGAAATCCCGGAGATGCCTCAAGGGATGCACTTTTCTCCCAACAATTATTGGGAACAACTCAACACTTCTCTAGAAGACTTGAGTTACAATATGGATCAATTAAGGGTGGAACATCAAGAGCACTCCATCATTCTCCATGAAATTAGAGAAGATCAAAGAGTAATGAGGGAGGAGCAACAAAGGCAAGGAAGAGACATAGAAGAGCTGAAGGACATCATTGGTTCTTCAAGAAGAAAGCGCCACCATCACTAAGGTGGACTCATTCCTTGTTCTTATTTCTCTTTTGTTTTTCTTTTCGGTTTTTATGCTATATGTTTGTTTATGTTTTGTGTCTCTACTTCATGATCATTAGTATCTAGTAACTATGTCTTAAGGCTATAAATAATTCCATGAATCGTTCACCTCTTTTAAATGAAAAATGTTTTTAAATACAAAAGAACAAGAAGTACATGAGTTTCGAATTCATCCTTGAAATTATTTTAATTATATTGATATGGTGACAATACTTTTTATTTTCTGAATGAATTCTTGAACAATGCATATTTTTTATCTTGTTGTTTATGAATGTTAAAATTTTTGACTCTTGAAAGAATGATAAACAAAGAGAAATGCTACTGATAATCTGAAAAATCATGAAATTGATTCTTGAAACAAGAAAAAGCAGTGAAAAAGCAAAAGCTTGCGAAACAAAATATAATAATTTTGTGAAAAAAAAAGAGAGAGAAAGAAAAAGAAAAGGCAAGAAGAAAAAGCCAATAGCCCTTAAAACCAAAAGGAAAGGGTGAAAAGGATCCAAGGCTTTGAGCATCAATGGATAGGAGGGCCCAAGGAAATAAAATCCAGGCCTAAGCGGCTAAAATCAAGTTGTCCCTAACCATGTGCTTGTGGCATGCAGGTCCAAGTGAAAAGCTTGAGACTGAGTGGTTAAAGTCGTGATCCAAAGCAAAAAGAGTGTGCTTAAGAGCTCTGGACACCTCTAACTGGGGACTTTAGCAAAGCTGAGTCACAATCTAAAAAGGTTCACCCAGTCATGTGTCTGTGGCATTTATGTATCCGGTGGTAATATTGGAAAACAAAGTGCTTAGGGCCACGGCCAAGACTCATAAAAATAGCTGTGTTCAAGAATCAACAAACTTAACTAGGAGAATCAATAACACTATCTGAAATTCTAAGTTCCCAGAGATGCCAATCATTCTAAACTTCAAAGGAAAAAGTGAGATGCCAAAACTGTTCAGAAGCAAAAAGCTACAAGTCCCGCTCATCTAATTAGAATTAATATTCATTGATATTTTGGGATTTATAGTATATTCTCTTCTTTTTATCCTATTTGATTTTCAGTTGCTTGGGGACAAGCAACAATTTAAGTTTGGTGTTGTGATGAGCGGATAATTTATACGCTTTTTGGCATTGTTTTTAGGTAGTTTTTAGTAGGATCTAGCTACTTTTAGGGATGTTTTCATTAGTTTTTAAGTAAAATTTACATTTCTAGACTTTACTATGAGTTTGTGTGTTTTTCTGTGATTTCAGGTATTTTCTGGCTAGAATTGAAGGACCTGAACAAAACTTTGATAGAATTTTCCGGAGCTGCAAGGACTGATGATGCTGTTGGATTCTGACCTCCCTGCACTCGAAATGAATTTTCCGGAGCTGAAAAACTCCAAATGGCGCGCTCTCAACGGCGTTAAAAAGTGGACATCCAGAGCTTTCCAAAAATATATAATAGTTCATACTTTATTCGAGATTAAATGATGTAAACTGGCACTCAACGCCAGTTCCTTGCTGCATTCTGGAGTCAAACGCCAGAAACACGTCACGAACCAGAGTTGAATGCCAAAAATACGTTACAACTTGGCGTTCAACTCCAAAAGAAGCCTCTGCACGTGTAAAGCTCAAGCTCAGCCCAAGCACACACCAAGTGGGCCCCGGAAGTGGATTTCTGCATCAATTACTTACTTCTGTAAACCCTAGTAGCTAGTCTAGTATAAATAGGACATTTTACTATTGTATTAGACATCTTTGGTCTCAGTTTTATTCTATTATTCATCTTAGGAGACTATTGATCACGTTTATGGGGGCTGGCCATTTGGCCATGCCTGGACCATCACTTATGTATTTTCAACGGTGGAGTTTCTACACACCATAGATTAAGGGTGTGGAGTTCTGTTGTACCTCAAGTTTTAATGCAATTACTACTATTTTCCTTTCAATTCAGTTTATTCCTGTTCTAAGATATTCGTTGCACTTCACCATGACGAATGTGATGATCCGTGACACTCATCATCATTCTCACCTATGAACGCGTGACTGACAACCACCCCCATATCTCTTGGATTCCTTAATCAGAGTCTTCGTGGTATAAGCTAGAATTGATGGCGGCATTCATGAGAGTCCGGAAAGTCTAAACCTTGTCTGTGGTATTCCGAGTAGGATTTAGGGATTGAATAACTATGATGAGCTTCAAACTTGCGATTGTTGGGCATGATGACAAACGCAAAAGAATCAATGGATTCTATTCCGACATGATCGAGAACCGACAGATGATTAGCCGTGCCGTGACAGAGCATTTGGACCTTTTTCACTGAGAGGATGGGATGTAGCCATTGACAATGGTGATGCCCTACATACAGCTTGCCATGGAATGGAGTAAGAAGGATTGGATGAAGGTAGTAGGAAAGCAGAGATGCAAAAGGAGCACAGCATCTTCATACGCCTATCTGAAGTTCCCACCAATGATTTACATAAGTATTTCTATCTTTATTTTCTATTTATTATTTATTATTATTCGAAAACTCCATAATCATTTATTATCCGCCTAACTGAGATTTACAAGATGACCATAGCTTGCTTCATACCAACAATCTTCGTGGGATCGACCCTTACTCACGTAAGGTTTATTACTTGGACAACCCAGTGCACTTGCTAGTTAGTTGTGCGAAGTTGTGAAGTTATGTTTGGACCATGGTATCGTGCCAAGTTTTTGGCGCCATTACCAGGGAGAGAACGAACATGAATGCCATTATCAGAAATTACAATTTCGCCTATCAAACACCCTCACTGGTGTATATTCACGGAGGCGAGCTCATCCAGAACTTTCACAATGTCCGGCCTTACTTACATGCTTATAGTGGAAGTGCAACATTCACATTTCATTCAATAAGCATATATGCAATAATATTCAGCCATAATTCAATAATGGCTCCGCCGTAACTCGGCAATAACTCAGCCATCCGGCTCATAGTTCAATCCAAAACCAGCCAATTTATTAACAATTATAACCCTTCGGCTCATGGCACATACAGCACTTCCACCGCCACCCTCCATATCTCATACAATCATCTTTGATCATCATTGATCATTAGTTATCCCCTTTCTTCATTCCCAAGTTACCACATCCCCTAGCTCCTTTCTCATTGCTAGGCATATCATAATGATTTAAGACACAAGGGGTGAGATCGGAGGCTTAGAAGTATGAAATTCGCGTTTAAAACTCAAAAATCAACTTTGGGATGAAAACAAGGTCACGTGTGCACGTCGCCCACGCGCACGGGTGGATGCAAAAAAGCCGGGGAACGCCTACGCGTCAGGCAGGCGTATGCGTGGGTGCGTTTGTGCCCCACGCACAAAACTAGCACAATTCTCGCACAACTCCCGGGAAGTTGGCTAGGCATTTGGTGCAGCACATCGACGTGTATGCGTCAGGTACGCGCACGCGTGGATAGCATAAACGACGCATACGCGTCAGTCACGCCTACGCGTGGGGTGCATTCGGACAAAAATTTTACTAAGTTAAAAGCTGCAGAATTTACAGTTTCAAACCCCAATCTTCCGACGGACATAACTCCTTCGTTTCAAATCATTTTTCGCCCGTTCTTCGAACGGCATGAACATCCCAGATCCAATTTCATTTCTAAAAATGTTTGCCATAAAACAGGGATCTGGAGTACAAGTTATGCTCCGTCAAAGTATGCCCAAAAACCATATTTTCATAAAAAACCACAAAGTGCCATTTTCAAAACAAACCAAGTTCAACCCTTTTCAAAATCAACCAAAACATACCAAAAATCAACCTCAAGCCACCTCAACTCATACATTTCCATTTTCATCAAATTCACAACCACCATCCCACCATTTTAACCAATCTCAATCAAATGGTTAAATTACAAACACATTAACATGTCATACATCCTTCCTCATCCCAATTTCCAACAACACCATTTCCAATCAACCATCATTACACATAACCAACATTATACTCACCATCAACATGGTTTTACCCACAATTCAACCTCAATCAATCATCAAACATATATCACAACATGCATATCTCTCATGCATCATACCATCAAGGCATCAATAATCATAATCTCATATATGACCACATAATATATCTCAACCATTCAACAACATCAACAATTCAATGCCGATCTTAGGGCCTCTGATGCGTGAGCATCTTTTCTATCTTTTCCTAGTGAATTTGCACTTAAATTATTGAGTTTAATCAAGAATTAATTATCTTTTAGCCACTATGGATGCTACATTGAGTCTTGTACAATTCTATTTATTTTAGATAGCATTTGGCTAGATTTGATGGAAATGGAAGGAATCACAAAGCTGTCAAGCCTGACCTCTTCGCATTCAATCAATCATAACTTGAGCTACAGAGATCCAAATGAGGAGGTTTCAGTTGCGTTGGAAAGCTAACATCCGGGACTTCGTAACGATATAGAATTTTTCATAGTTGACCTGGCGTTAAAGGGCGTGCACGCGCACATCATGCGCATATGCACCGGGCTGCGTACGGCGACATGTGCGACGTACTGCAAACTCAGAATTCACCCCCAGCGATTTCTGGGCTACTTTTGACCGAGTCTTCAGCCCAAAAAGCACAGATCAGAGGCTGTAAATTGAAGGAATCAAGTGGTCCCCATCCATCAATTGAAGAGTTGTTGATTGCCATAATTAATTCTGATTTAAATTTAAATATTATTTTTTAAGATAGGAAAAGATATTTTTTAGTTTTAAAAATTAGGATTTAAATTTATTAGGATTAGATATAAAAGACAACATTAATTAGTTAACTATTCATTCCATCTCAGACACTTTTTACAATTTACCAGAATCCTTATTTTTCTTCTCTGAGTCATAAGCAACTAAACTTCCATTGTTAAGGTTAGGAGCTCTGTCTATTTGTATGAATTGATTCTATTGTTTTTGTCTTTTAATTCATGTTTTGATCTATAATTCAAGAATTATTTTTGCTTTTTATTTTATGAATTTGGGTGGAACGGAAGTATGACTCATATTCTAATTGTGTTCTTGTATAACTTGGAAAAGCTCTTTACTTGAACAACAACTTGAAAATAATTTCTCCTAAATTTTAATTATCTGGACTTAACAAGATATGTGACATATAATCCTCTTATTTTTGGGTAATTAGAATTTTTGTGGTATATAAACTGGAATTTGATTTTCACCCTCTAATTGGAATTAATTGACCAAGAAATTGGCAGTTGATGAATTTTAGAGGAGACTAGGAAGGTCTAAGGAATTAGGGTCTAGTCATATATAGTTTGCCATGAATTAAATCTTGCATGATTAAAATAAATTAATAAGAAAAGTCAATCCAGAAAATGGATATCTCTGAAACCTTAGCTTTTTCCCCATACATATTTCATAACTTAATTACTGCTTGCTTTCTAAAATTCTTAATTACTATTTAATGCTCTTTGAATATCAAAACACTCTTTTCTGCTTGCCTAACTAAGTAATTCATTTAACCATTGTTGTTTAGTCCATCAATCCTCGTGGTATCAACCTTCACTCACCTGAGGTATTACTTGGTACGACCCGGTGCACTTGCCGGTTAGTTTGTGGGTTATAAATCCCGCACGACGTTTTTGGCGCCATTGCCGGGGATTGATAGTGACTAACAACTATTAGTTGTTTGATTGCTTAGATTAGGTGTTTTATTTTTAATTTTATTAAAATCTATTGTTAATATTTTTAAAAAAAAAAAGAAAAAAATATTTTAATAGCACTAATATTTTTAGTAATTTTTGAAATTAAGTTTGGTGTTTCCTAGTTCAGGTTACCTCACTGGGAATTCTCTGCAATCTGACATAGAGAGTTCCTTTTTTTCTTGTCTTCTGTTTGTTTATGTGCAGGAACAGAGACAAAGAACATCTCTTAGACTTTGATCCTGAACCTGAAAGGACTTTCAGGCGCCATTTACAACAAGCTAGACTTTGCAAGGCTGCAGAATCCACTATGGATCCTAACAATGCTGATAATGCCAATGTGGCAAATCCGAATGGGAATGAGCAACAAAGGAGAGTACTTAGCTCTTACTCTGCTTCTACTGCAGATCTTTATGGAAAAAATATTGTGGTACCTCCTATAGCTGCGAACAACTTTGAGTTAAAGCCACAACTGGTCACCCTGGTGCAACAAAATTGCCAGTATCATGGTCTTCCCCACGAAGACCCAAATCAGTTTATTTCTCGTTTCCTCCAGACTTGTGATACTGTGATGATAAATAGAGTGAACCCAAAGGTATACAAACTCATGCTCTTCCCGTTTGCTCTGAGGGATGGAGCAAAGCTATGGCTAGATTCCCAACCCAAGAAAAGTTTGGATACTTGGAACAAAGTTGTTACTGAGTTTCTCACTAAATTTTTCCCACCAAAGAAGCTGACTAAGCTTAGGGTGGAGGTTCAGACCTTCAGGCAGAAGGATGGTGAAACTCTGTATAAAGCTTGGGAGAGATACAAGCTACTGACTAGGCAATGTCCTTCGGACATGTTCTCCAAGTGGACCCAACTAGATATCTTTTATGAAGGTTTGGGTGAAATGTCCAAGATGTGCTTAGATAATTCTGCAGGAGGTTCATTGCACAAGAAGAAGACACCGGAGGAGACTATTGAGCTTATTAAATTGGTTGCTAGCAACCAATATTTATACTCATCTAACATGAATCATGTGAACTCTGAGGCTCCTCAGAATAAGTGTGTCATGGAAATATAAGCTCTTAATGCTATTCTTGCTCAAAACAAGCTTATGTCTCAGCAAATAAGTCTACTTACTCAACATATGGGTTGCATGCAAGTCTCAGCTATCAACACCCAAAATCCACCTCAAGAGGTCTCCTATGACATGACAGGAAATTTAGTGCAAAATGATAATTATGATTATGCTCAATCCTCTTCTGAATAGGTCAATTACATGGGGAATGGTTCTAGAAATCCCAATAATGACCCATATTCTAAGACATACAATCAAGGATGGAGAAATCACCCAAATTTTGGATGGAGGGACCAACCTCAGAGACCTCAGAATTTCAACAATAATTCTCAGGGCGGTTTCCAACAGAACATTTATAATAACTGTCAATTTCAGTCTCAGCAGCAACAATCATCTCAACAGGCAAACTCTAAATCCCCAGAAGATTCTAATTGGGAGATGATGAGGAGTTTTATGTAGGAAACCAGAGCTTCCATTAGAAACTTGGAAGTGCAAATGGGCCAGCTGAGCAAGCAAATACCTTAGAGGTCTACAAGTACATTTCCAGGTGATACAGTGGTGAACCCAAGAGAAGACTGCAAGTTTATTCAATTGAGAAGTGGTAAAGTAGCTGGCCCTGAGACCAAGGCCAATGATGAATTAGTTGAAAAAAAAGCTCCAGAGGAGAAGAAAGAAGAAGTAGAGCGCGCCCTTCTTAAGCGTGCAGACAACCCATTCTCTGATTCTCTTGACCCTTATCCTACCTTGCCAAAGGCTCCTGAATACAAGTCAAAAATGCCATATCCTCAGAGGCTTCAGAAGGCTTCCAAAGAAAAGCAGTTTTCTAAATTTTTGGATTTCTTTAAGAAGCTACAGATCAACATTCCTTTTGCAGATGCTCTTGAGCAAATGCCTCTCTATGCTAAATTTATGAAAGAATTGTTGACCCACAAGAGGAATTGGAAGGAACAAGAAACAGTGGTGTTAACTAAAGAATGCAGTGCCATTATTCAACATAACCTTCCTGAGAAGATGCCAGATCCAGGGAGCTTTATAATTCCTTGCACCATTGAAGATGTCACCATTCAGAGAGCTTTATGTGATCTTGGAGCTAGCATCAATCTAATGCCACTTTCAGTGATGAAAAAGCTTCAAATTGAGGAGGTAAAATCCACTCGTATTTCTCTTCAACTTGCTGATCTTTCTGTTAAATTACCTGTAGGTGTTGTTGAGGATTTACTTGTTAAAGTAGGACCATTTATTTTTCCTATTGATTTTGTTATATTAGACATGGAAGAGGAGGTAAAATTCTCTATTATACTTGGTAGACCCTTTTTAGCTATAGGTAGAGCTCTGATTGATGTGCAAAAGGGTGAATTAACCCCTGAGAATCAATGAAGAACAGACGGTCCTAAATGTTTTTGAGGCTCTCAAACACCCTAATGATTCTGAAAGGTGCATGAAAATAGATGTTATTGAACTACTTGTTCAAGAGGTACTGAAAGCTGAGGTACTTGATGACATTCTGGATCCTATTTCTGAGTATGAATTAGTGGAAGTTGATGATTCACCACCCCAGAAGGCTGTGGTTCACACGCCTAAAATAGAGGAGGAACCCCCAAGCATGAGCTGAAACCTTTACCTCCTTCTCTGAAATATGTGTTCTTGGGTGAAAATGATTCATATCCGGTGATTATTAGCACTTCCCTGAAGCCTGAAGAGGAAGAGGCACTTGTTTCAGTGCTCAAGAGCCATAAAATAGCTCTTGGGTGGACCATTAGTGACTTGAAAGGGATTAGTCCAACTAAGTGTATGCACAAGATCCTTCTTGAAGATGATGCTAAACCAGTTGTGAAACCACAAAGGAGACTCAATCCAACCATGAAAGAGGTGCTCCAAAAAGAGGTAATGAAATTATGGGAAGCTGGTATTATTTTTCCTACTTCTGACAGTCCTTGGGTAAGTCCTGTGTAGGTAGTTCCCAAGAAAGGAGGGATGACAGTAATCAAGAATGAAAAGAATGAGCTTATTCCTACAAGGACAATCACAGGATGGAGAATGTGTATAGACTACAGGAGGCTCAACACTGCCACAAGGAAGGATCATTTCCCTCTGCCTTTCATTGATCAAATGCTTGAGAGGTTAGCTGGTCATGCTTTTTATTATTTTCTAGATGGATATTATAGATATAATCAAATTGCAGTGGACCCTCAAGATCAAGAGAAGACAGCATTCATATGCCCCTTTGGAGTATTTGCATACAGGAAAATGCCATTTGGACTTTGTAATGCTCCATCAACTTTTCAGAGGCGTATGCTTTCAATTTTTTCTGACATGGTTGAAAAGTTCATTGAGGTATTTATGAATGACCTTTCTGTTTTTGGTAATTCTTTTGAATCCTGCCTTAAGCATTTATCTCTTATCTTGAAACGGTGTCAAGAATCAAACCTTGTTTTAAATTGGGAAAAATACCATTTTATGGTCACAGAAGGTATTGTTCTTGGACACCAGATTTCAAGTAAGGGGATTGAGGTTGACAGAGCAAAGGTGGAGGTAATTAAAAAATTACCACCACCAACATATATTAAGGCAGTCAGGAGTTTCTTGGGTTATGCAGGATTTATAGGAGATTTATAAAGGACTTTTCTAAAATTGCTAAACCATTGAGCAACCTGTTGGTTGTTGATGTTCCTTTTGTCTTTGATTCTGATTGTCTGCATGCTTTTGAAACTCTAAAAGCAAACCTTACCTTTGCTCCCATTATAGCTCCCCCTGACTGGGATTTACCATTTGAATTTATGTGTGATGCTAGTGACTTTGCCATATGAGCTGTTTTAGGACAGAGGCTTGGTAAGCTTCTACATGTCATTTACTATGCCAGTCGTGTGTTAAATGATGCGCAAGAGAATTACACAACTACAGAAAAGGAATTATTAGCTGTTGTGTATGTTGTTGATAAGTTTAGGTCTTATTTACTTGGTTCTAAGGTTATTATTTATACTAATCATGCTGCTTTGAAGTACCTTCTAACCAAACAGGACTCTAAACCAAGGTTAATCAGATGGGTGTTACTCCTCCAGGAGTTTGACATTGAGATAAAAGACAGGAAAGGGTTAGAAAATCAAGTAGCTGACCATCTCTCCATAATTGAGCCTGATGCAGGAGCACAACAACCCACAGCTGTAACTGAAACATTTTTTGATGAGAAATTGTTCCTCATTTAGCAGGCTCCATAGTTTGCAGACATTGCAAATTACAAAGCTATGAATTTTATTCCAAAGGAGTACAGTAGGCAACAAGTAAAGAAGCTATTGACTGATGCAAAGTACTATATTTGGGAGGAACCGTACCTTTTTAAAAGGTGCTCAGATGGTATAATTCGAAGATGTGTCCCGAATGAGGAAAAGCAACAAATTTTTTGGCACTGTCACGGGTCTGATTATGGAGGCCACTTTGGTGGTGAAAGGACAACTACAAAAGTCCTTCAGAGCGGGTTTTACTGGCCGACTCTCTTCAGAGACTCAAGAGCATTTGTGAAGCACCGTGACAGGTGTGAAAAGGCCATGAATCTCCCTGCCAACCATGAAATGCCATAGCAGGGAATTCTTGAGGTTGAGTTGTTTGATGTATGGGGTATTAACTTCATGGGACCTTTCCCACCCTCACATTCAAACAACTATATTTTAGTGGTAGTTGATTATATGTCCAAATGGGTGGAAGTTGTGGCTCTACATACCAATGATGCCAAGGTGGTGATGAGTTTTCTGCAGAGATATATCTTTAGCCGGTTTGGTGTTTCAAGGACTCTCATTAGTGATGGAGGAAGCCACTTCTGTAACAGACAGCTAGACTCTCTTCTGAAGAGATATGGAGTCCGTCATAAAGTGGCAACCCCTTATCACCCTCAGACAAGTGGCAGGTTAAAGTTTCCAACAGGGAACTCAAGAGAATTCTAGAGAAGACCGTCAGTATTTCACAAAAGGACTGGTCTAGGAAGCTTGATGATGCTCTCTGGGCATGCCGGACAGCGTACAAGACTCCCATTGGCATGTCCCCTTATCAGTTGGTCTATGGAAAAGCCTGTCACTTGCCAGTTAAGCTGGAGCATAAAGCCTACTGGGCAATCAGGTATCTGAATATTGATTCAGAAGCTGTAGGAATTAAGCGAATGCTTCAGTTGAATGAGCTTGATGAATTCAGATACTCAGCCTATGAGAATGCCAAGCTCTATAAGGAGAGAACTAAGCTATTTCATGACAAGAAGATAGTCATCAGAGTCTTTAAGTCAGGACAGAGAGTGCTTCTGTATAATTCAAGGCTCAAACTCTTTCTCGAGAAGCTGAAATCCCGATGGTCAGGACCGTTTGTGGTTACCAGAGCTTCACCATATGGTCATGTAGAAATACAGGAAGAGAATTCTGATAGGAAATTTACAGTGAATGGCCAGAGGTTGAAGCGCTATCTTGGAGGTGAGATTGATCGCCAGAGGTCCGCCCATGTGTTGAATTAGCAGCACTGACCGTCAAGCTAGTGGCGTTAAAGAAGCGCTTGTCAGGAGGCAACCCGATGATTTCATCATGCAGCTATTTTAAAATAGGAACAGAATATTTCAAAAAAATGCATTCCACACGCGTGCGCCTATTGCGCGTTCGCGCCCATAGTGAATGCGAATTGAGTGAAATTGAACAGAAAGTTGCACTGGAGTTGTGCAGAAACTTTGCCTCGCGCACCAGCTCAACCATGCATACACGCACCAGACGCGTACGCGTCCTACTGGTTCTTGGCAATCCACGCGGGACCACACATGGCGCGCACGCGTGCCTTGAAAAATCAACGTAATTGGGTGCATGGCCGAGAGTTGTGCTGGCCTCGCACTGGATTCATGCTAGAAGCACAGATTGACCCACGCGTACGTGCCCTTTTTCGCAACCCGCGCGAACGCATGCAGTGCGTGTTCGCATCGGTTGTGCCGCACCAATTACTCAACACGCCACTCTGTTTTCATTTTCTCTCCCTCCCAAATCCTAATTCTCTCTTGTTCTTTTCTCTTTTTATCCTTCTTTTATCGTACTAATTATTTTTCCTGTCTATTTTCAATTCTTCTTTTCTTGAGGACAAGCAAACCTTTAACTTTGGTGTTGACGCTTCGCTTATGGCTTTTCTATTTAACACCAAAGGGAGATGAATATTCTTCATGGAGGAATGAGATTGCTACCAGCATAACTGAGGTGGTTGAGTTCCTTTCATTCTATTTCTCTTCCGTTCCTATTTTGTTATCTTTTGTTTTCTGTTGCTTTGATTGCTTGCATGATCTTTAGTACTTTTAGTTCCTAGATTTAGTTTCAATATATTATTTGCTTTAATTCTGAAAAGTGTCTCAGGTATTGCTCACTGAACTTGAATCTAAAAAGAAAAGAAAAGAAGTGATGTATTGCTTGAGAAATTGAGTTTAGTTTTAAGAGTAGTCTTATTTACTTAAATATGGTGGTATTTTCTGTGATTTTAAATGCATGACATGAACATTGCATATTTGAATTTGAATTAAAGAATGTTAATGTATAAGGAACAAGAATTTAGAAAACTATTATGAATTCCCTGCAATAAGTGAAAGTTTAATCCTTGAAGCAAAAGAATCAGCAAAAAAATAATAATTATATAATAATAAAAGCAAGGTCCAAGGCTCTGAGCATCAATGACTAGGTATATTATATAATTATAAAAGAGTTGTTTCCCTAGTCATATGCTTGTGGTGTGATTGTATCAAGTAATCCTTGAGACAGAACACTAAGAGTCGAGATCAATTACATTTAACAGAGTATGCCAAAGGCTTTGAGCACCACTGTCTGGGAGTAACTGAAAGAAAAATCAGGACTCAAAGAGAGTCTCCCAGTTAAGTGCTTGTGGTGTTTATGTGTCAAGTAATCCTTGAAACAAAACATTTAAAGTCACGGCTAGGCTCAAGGTGCAAAGCACTAAAGAAAAGAGAATCAAAGAAAGTTTGATGTGTTCAAGGATTAAATTGAGTTACAAAAGATTAGAGAATTCATAATATTATCCGGATTCTAATTTCGAATGACAATGACATCCTTCTGATTCAAAGGAGAGTGAGATGCCAAAACTTTTCAAAATTACAATGAATAAACCCCATTTTAAGAATAGACTTGAGCTTAATCGAACTCTCATTCTCATGCAAATTCACATTCTAGGCCTATATTAGTTTGGTTGCTTGAGGACAAGCAACAATTCAAGTTTGGTGTTGTGATGCGTGAGCATCTTTTCTATCTATTCCTAGTGAATTTGCAATTAAATTGTTGAGTTTAATCAAGAATTAATTATCTTTTAGCCACTATGGATGCTACGTTGATTCTTGTGTAATTCTGTTTATTTTAGGTAGCATTTGGCTGGATTTGATGGAAATGGAAGGAATCACAACAAAGCTGTCAAGCTTGGCCTCTTTACATTCAATCAATCATAACTTGAGCTACAAAGGTCCAAATGAGGCGGTTTCAGTTGCGTTCCGAGGCTTTGCAACGATATACAATTTGCCATAGTTGACCTGGCGTTAAAGGGCGCGCACGCGCACATCATGCGCACGCGCACATTGGCGAAAAGTCCATCGGTGCGCACGTGCACCTGGCGCGTACACGCGACATGCGCGACGTACTGCAAACTCAGAATTCGCCCCCAGCGATTTCTGGGCTACTTTTGACCCAGTTTTCAGCCCAAAAAGCATATATCAGAGTCTGCAAAGTGAAGGAATCAAGTGGTCCCCATCCATCAATTGAAGACTTGTTGATTGCTATAATTAATTCTGATTTAAATTTAAATATTATTTTTTAAGATAGGAAAAGATATTTTAGTTTTAAAAATTAGGATTTAAATTTATTAGGATTAGATATAAAAGTCAACATTAATTAGTTAACTATTAATTCCATCTCAGACACTTTTTATAATTTACCTGAATCCTTATTTTTCTTCTCTGAGTCATGAGCAACTAAACTTCCATTGTTAAGGTTAGGAGCTCTGTCTATTTGTATGGATTGGTTCTATTATTTTTGTCTTTTAATTCATGTTTTGATCTATAATTCAAGAATTGTTTTCGCTCTTTATTTTATGAATTTGGGTTGAATGGGAGTATGACTCATGTTCTAATTGTGTTCTTGTATAACTTGGAAAAGCTCTTTACTTGAACAACAGCTTGAAAACAATTTCTCCTAAATTTTAATTATATGGACTTAACGGGATACGTGACATATAATCCTCTTATTTTTGGGTAATTAGAATTTTTGTGGCATATAAACTGGAATTTGATTTTCAGCCTCTAGTTGGAATTTATTGACCAAGGAATTGGCAGTTGATGAATTTTAGAGGAGACTAGGATGGTGGTGGACGAAATTGTGATTCATTCTTTTCACTTCAACAATCCCAGGTGATGGCTCCAAAAACTTGGTGTCAATGCCATGGTTCACAACTTCGCACAACTAACCAGCAAGTGCACTGGGTCGTCCAAGTAATACCTTACGTGAGTAAGGGTCGATCCCACGGAGATTGTTGGTATGAAGCAAGCTAAGGTCATCTTGTAGATCTCAGTTAGTGAGTGGAATCATAGGGTCAAATGTAATTAAATTGGATAAATAAAATAAATAAAAGGGATAGAAGTACTCATGTAATTCAATGGTGGGAATTTCAGATAAGCGTGTGAAGATGCTGTACTCCTTTTGAATGTCTGCTTTCCTGTTGCTTTCATCCAATTCTTCTTACTCCTTTCCATGGCAAGCTGTATGTAGGGCATCACCATCATCAATGGCTACTTTTAATCCTCTCGGGAAAATGGTCCTATGCGCTGTCACTGCACGGCTAATCGTCTGGAGGCATCACCCTTGGTTGATAGCTACATCCCATCCTCTCAGTGAAAATGGTCCAAATGCTCTGTCACAGCACGGCTAATCATCTGTCGGTTCTCAATCAGGTTGGAATAGAATCCATTGATTCTTTTGCGTTTGTCACTAACGCCCAGCCTTCAAGAGTTTGAAGCTCGTCACAGTCATTCAATCCCAGAATCCTACTCGAAATACCATAGACAAGGTTTAGACTTTCCGGATTCTCAAGAATGCTGCCATCAACTCTAGCTTATACCACGAAGATTCTGTTGGGGAATCTAAGAGATATGCGCCCGGCCTAAGGTAGAACGGAAGTGGTTGTCAGTCACGCGCGTTCATAGGTGAGAATGATGATGAGTGTCATGGATCATCACATTCATCAAGGTGAAGTGCAACGTATATCTTGGATTAAGAATAAAATTGATTTGGATAGAAAATAATAGTAATTGCATTGAAACTTGAGGTACAGCAGAGCTCCACACCCTTAATCTATGGTGTGTAGAAACTCCACCGTTGAAAATACATAAGTGAGAGAGGTTCAGGCATGGCCGAATGGCCAGCCCCCAAAACGTGGTCACTGGATCAAAATACAATCCAGGGAAAAAAACCAAGATGATAATATGAGAGTAAAGAGTTCTATTTATAATAAACTAGCTACTAGGGTTTACAGAAGTAAGTAATTGATGCATAAATCCACTTCCGGGGCCCACTTGGTGTATGTTTGGGCTGAGCTTGGTCTATCCACGAGCTGAGGCTTTTCTTGGAGTTGAACTCCAAGTTATAACGTGTTTTGGGTGTTCAACTCCGGATCATGACGTGTTTCTGGCGTTTAACTCCAGACAGCAGCATGTACTTGGCGTTCAACGCCAAGTTACGTCGTCAATTTCCGAATAAAGTATGAACTATTATATATTGCTGGAAAGCTCTGGATGTCTACTTTCCAACGCCGTTGAGAGCGCGCCATTTGGAGTTCTGTAGCTCCAGAAAATTCATTTTGAGTGCAGGGAAGTCAGATTCCAACAACATCAGCAGTCCTTTTGTCAGCCCTTTTCAGAGTTTTGCTCAAGTCCCTCAATTTCAGCCAGAAATTACCTGAAATCACAGAAAAACACACAAACTATTAGTAAAGTCTAGAAATGTGAATTTAACATAAAAAATAATGAAAACATCCCTAAAAGTAACTAGATCATACTAAAAACTACCTGAAAACAATGCCAAAAAGCGTATAAATTATCCGCTCATCACATCACCAAACTTAAATTGTTGCTTGTCCCCAAGCAACTGAAAATAAAATAGGATAAAAAGAAGAGAATATACTATAAATTTAGAATATCAATGAATATTAGTTCTAATCAGATGAGCGGGACTTGTAGCTTTTTGCTTCTGAACAGTTTTGGCATCTCACTTTTTCCTTTGAAGTTTAGAATGATTGGCTTCTCTAGGAACTTAGAATTTCAGATAGTGTTATTGATTCTCCTAGTTAAGTATGTTGATTCTTGAACACAGCTACTTTTTGAGTCTTGGCCGTGGCCCTAAGCACTTTGTTTTCCAGTATTACCACCCGATACATAAATGCCATAGACACATAACTGGGTGAACCTTTTCAGATTGTGACTCAGCTTTGCTAGAGTCCCCAGTTAGTGGTGTCCAGAGCTCTTAAGCACACTCTTTTTCTTTGGATCTTTTTTTTTTAAATATTTTTCTTTTTTTTGCCAATTAATTTTTTTTTCACAAGCTTTTGCTTTTTCACTGCTTTTTCTTGCTTCAAGAATTAAATTTATGATTTTTCAGATTGTCAATAACATTTCTCCTTGTTCATCATTCTTTCAAGAGCCAACAATTTTAACATTCATAAATAACAAGATCAAAAGACATATGCACTGTTCAAGCATTCATTCAGAAAGCAAGAAGTATTGTCACCACATCAATATAATTAAACTAAATTCTAGGATAAATTCGAAATTCATGTACTTCTTGTTCTTTTGAATTAAAACATTTTTCTTTTAAGAGAGGTGAAGGATTCATGGAATTATTCATAATCTTTAAGGCATAGTTACTACATACTAATGATCATGAAGTAGAGACACAAAATATAGATAAACATGAAGGATAAAAACCGAAAAAACAGAGAAAATAAGAACAAGGAATGAGTCCACCTGAGTGAGGGTGGCGCCTTCTTGAAGATCCAATGGTGCTTTTTGAGCTCCTTTATGTCTCTTCCTTGCTTCTGTTGCATGATCCCTAGTGATTTTGGTGTTCCTATCCTTAGTTGCTTCCAATAATTATGTGGAGGAACATGTATCCCCTGAGGTATCTCAGGAATTTCTTAAAGAGGGAATTTCTCATGCTTTCTTGATGTGCAGTCAAATGCTCTTCTACTGAGCTATGGACCCTTTACATGAAACTTTCCATCTCCCATGACTTGGAGGTGGAAGCTTTTGTCTTTCCTCTTCTCTTTTTTTTTTTTTAAGGTTTCTCTGAATTGTTGATTTTTAGTTTCTCTTGACTTCCTCTTCAGAGTCCTTTCAGGTTCATGATCTGCTTCAATAAGAATGTTCTTGTCCTTGCTCCTGCTCATATAGGGAAGAAGAGAACAAGAAAAGAAAGAGGAATCCTTTATGTCACAGTAAAGAGGTTCCTTATTGTTAGTAGAAGAAGAAAGGAATAAAAGTGGAGAATCCAATCACAATGGTGAGGATAGAGGCAGTGATTGGAGATGAAGAGAGGTGAAGAGAAGTGTTAGTAAATAAATAAAATAAATAGAAAGAGATGAGGGGGAGAGAAATTCGAAAATAATTTTGAAAAATGGGTTAGTAATTTTCGAAAATTAAAACTAAAATTTGAAACAATTAATTAATTAAAAAGAATTTTTGAAAAAGAGGGAGGTATTTTCGAAAATTAGAGAGGGAAAAGTAGTTAGGTGGTTTTGAAAAAGATAAGAAACAAACAAAAAGTTAATTAGTTAGTTGAAAAAAAAGATTAAAATCAATTTTGAAAAGATAAGAAGATAAGAAGTTAGAAAAGATATTTTAAAATTTTTTTGAAAAAGATAAAATTTTGAAAAAAATATGATATAAAAGATATGATTTAAAAAGATATGGTTTTGAAAAGATAAGATTGAAATTAGTTTTGAAAAAGATTTGAATTTTAAAATCACAATTAATGACTTGACTCACAAGAAATCACAAGATATGATTCTAGAACTTAAAATTTGAATCTTTCTTAACAAGAAAGTAACAAACTTGAAATTTTTGAATCAAAACATTAATTTTTGATGCAATTTTCGAAAATATGATGTAAAGATAAGAAAAAGATTTTGAAAATATTTTGAAAAAGATTTTTGAAATTTTCGAAAATGATGAAAAAATGGAAAAGATATGATTTTTGAAAAAAATTTTAAAAAGATAAGATATTTTTTTATTTTTGATTTTTTTTTGAATTTTTTTTATGATGAGAGAGAAAAACACTGAAAATACTCAATGCATGAAAATTTTGGATCAAAACACATGATGCATGCAAGAACACTATGAATGTCAAGATGAACACCAAGAACACTTTGAAGATCATGATGAACATCAAGAACATATTTTTGAAAAATTTTCAATGTAAAGAAAACATACAAGACACCAAACTTAGAAATTTTTCATGTTTAGACTCTATGAATGCAAGAATGCATATGAAAAACACCATACAACACAAAACAAGAAAATATGAAGATCAAACAAGAGGATTCATCAAGAACAACTTGAAGATCATGAAGAACACCATGAATGCATTAATTTTCGAAAATTTCAAGAAATTTTTAAAACATGCAATTGACACCAAACTTAAAAATTGACACTAGACTCAAACAAGAAACATAAAATATTTTTGGTTTTTATGATTTTATGAATTTTTTTGTATTTTCTTTTATTTTTTTCGAAAAATTAATTTGAAGAAAAGAATAAGGAAATTCAAAATTTTTAATAAGAATTCCAAGAATCTTAGCAATGTTAGTCTAAAGCTCCGGTCCAGGAATTAGACATGGCTTCATAGCCAGCAAAAACACTAGACATGGCCAATGGCCAGCCAAGCTTTAATTGAAACATCCTATACAGTAGCCAATTTGCTGAGAAAGACAAAGAAGCTCTTCTCTAAGGATGAGTGAAACCTCGGTCCAAAAGAATTTAGACATGGCTTTTACAGCCAGCCAGGCTTCAACATGCTTTATGAAACTCTAGAATTCATTCTTAAAAATTTAGAATAATTTTTGAAAATAGATGAGAAATTTTTGAAAAATATTTTTGAAAACTTTTTGAAAAGAAAATAAAAAAGAAAATTACCTAATCTGAGTAACAAGATGAACCGTTAGTTGTCCATACTCGAACAATCCCCGGCAACGGCGCCAAAAACTTGGTAGACGAAATTGTGATTCATTCTTTTCACTTCAACAATCCCAGGTAATGGCTCCAAAAACTTGGTGTCAATGCCATGGTTCACAACTTCGCACAACTAACCAGCAAGTGCACTGGGTCGTCCAAATAATACCTTACGTGAGTAAGGGTCGATCCCACGGAGATTGTTGGTATGAAGCAAGCTATGGTCATCTTGTAGATCTCAGTTAGTGAGTGGAATCATAGGGTCAAATGTAATTAAATTGGATAAATAAAATAAATAAAAGGGATAGAAGTACTCATGTAATTCAATGGTGGGAATTTCAGATAAGCGTGTGAAGATGCTGTGCTCCTCTTGAATCTCCGCTTTCCTGTTGCTTTCATCCAATTCTTCTTACTCCTTTCCATGGCAAGCTGTATGTAGGGCATCACCATCATCAATGGCTACTTTTAATCCTCTCGGGAAAATGGTCCTATGCGCTGTCACTGCACGGCTAATCGTCTGGAGGCATCACCCTTGGTTGATAGCTACATCCCATCCTCTCAGTGAAAATGGTCCAAATGCTCTGTCACAGCACGGCTAATCATCTGTCGGTTCTCAATCAGGTTGGAATAGAATCCATTGATTCTTTTGCGTTTGTCACTAACGCCCAGCCTTCAGGAGTTTGAAGCTCGTCACAGTCATTCAATCCCAGAATCCTACTCGGAATACCATAGACAAGGTTTAGACTTTCCGGATTCTCAAGAATGCTGCCATCAATTCTAGCTTATACCACGAAGATTCTGTTAGAGAATCTAAGAGATATGCGCCTGGCCTAAGGTAGAACGAAAGTGGTTGTCAGTCATGCACGTTCATAGGTGAGAATGATGATGAGTGTCACGGATCATCACATTCATCAAGGTGAAGTGCAACGTATATCTTGGATTAAGAATAAAATTGATTTGCATAGAAAATAATAGTAATTGCATTGAAACTTGAGGTACAGCAGAGCTCCACACCCTTAATCTATGGTGTGTAGAAACTCCACCGTTAAAAATACATAAGTGAGAGAGGTTCAGGCATGGCCGAATGGCCAGCCCCCAAAACGTGGTCACTGGATCAAAATACAATCCAGGGAAAAAAACCAAGATGATAATATGATAGTAAAGAGTTCTATTTATAATAAACTAGCTACTAGGGTTTACAGAAGTAAGTAATTGATGCATAAATCCACTTTCGGGGCCCACTTGGTGTATGTTTGGGCTGAGCTTGGTCTATCCACGAGCTGAGACTTTTCTTGGAGTTGAACTCCAAGTTATAACGTGTTTTGGGCGTTCAACTCCGGATCATGACGTGTTTCTGGAGTTTAACTCCAGACAGCAGCATGTACTTGGCGTTCAACGCCAAGTTACGTCGTCAATTTCCGAATAAAGTATGGACTATTATATATTGCTGGAAAGCTCTGGATGTCTACTTTCCAACGCTGTTGAGAGCGCGCCATTTGGAGTTCTGTAGCTCCAGAAAATTCATTTTGAGTGCAGGGAGGTCAGATTCCAACAGCATCAGCAGTCCTTTTGTCAGCCCTTTTCAGAGTTTTGCTCAAGTCCCTCAATTTCAGCCAGAAATTACCTGAAATCACAGAAAAACACACAAACTCCTAGTAAAGTCCAGAAATGTGAATTTAATATAAAAAATAATGAAAACATCCCTAAAAGTAACTAGATCATACTAAAAACTACCTAAAAACAATGCCAAAAAGCGTATAAATTATCCGCTCATCAGATGGTCTAAGGAATTAGAGTCTAGTCATATATAGTTTGCCATGAATTAAATCTTGCATGATTAAAATAAATTAATAAAAAATGTCAATCCAAAAAATAGATATCTCTGAAACCTTAGCTTTTTCCCCATACATATTTCACAACTTAATTACTGCTTGCTTTCGGAAATTCTTAAGTACTATTTAATGCTCTTTGAATATCAAAACACTCTTTTCTGCTTGCCTAACTAAGTAATTCATTTAACCATTGTTGTTTAGTCCATCAATCTTCGTGGGATCATCCCTCACTCACCTGAGGTATTACTTGGTATGAGTCGGTGCACTTGCCGGTTAGTTTGTAGGTTATAAATCCCGCACCAGCCTCTAACCTAAGTTTTCACACCACATTACATTTTAAATACAAGAAACCGAGACCATACCTTAGCCGATTAACCGTAGCACTTCAAAATCACTTTGCCACAAGCTTTCAAGGTCTCAACACCTCCAAGAACAGATTTTTGGCACACCAGAGCCCTTTTCCAAGCTTTCCAAAATCTCAATCAAGCTTTAATATTCACATACACACTACCTAAGCTACAATCATCATACCCAAACATAACATCTCAATACTCAAACATCATAGAGCAACAAATTACACTAGGGCTGAGAATCTTACCACACCCAAGGTTCAAGGAGACAAGATTAATCTTCTCCTTCAAGAGAGTTGGTTCCTATAATATCAAAGAGCCCAAAATCTCAACACTTTTCTCCATGAAATTCAAAATTAAGGGATGAAGAATTGAACCAAAATCGTGGCTTACTTCAAGAACAAAGTATTGGGTTTTGTAGAGCTTTTCGGGGTGAACGCGTGACCGCAAACGGTGCGGCAATCGAAGCTCTAGATCAAAAGTTATGGTGGTTTGAAGATCAACCAAGGGTTAGAATTTGAGAGAGTATTCTTCCCCCATTCCCTTTCATTTCAGCATGTGTGAGTGTGTAGAGAGGAGAGAGAGTGCTGAAAATTAGGGTTTTAGGTTTAGTTATGTTGGGCCAAGGGCCCAATATGGATCTGGTTGGCTCGGTTTGGCCTGTTATATCCGATCTTGGTCCGTTTTCTATAAAATTGGTATCGAAATTCTCGTCTAAATCTCCTCTATCATATTAAGCCATAAAAATCACATTTTTGGCCTTCTAGAATAAATTCTCATTTATGGGTTAATTAGTCATTAATTAACCGGGTTTTACAGGTATATTTTTACATTTAATAGGTGTTAAGTCTGTTGTACAAATAGAAATAATTAAGGTTTAATTACTCTGTTGGTCCCTATAGTTTTGCGAAATTTTTAATTAGGTCCCTATACTTTTTTTTCTTTTTAATTGAATCCTTGCACTAAATTTTATTTTTAATTAGGTCCCTATACTTTTTTTTTCTTTTTATTTGGGTCCCTACACCAATTTTTTTCTTAATTGGATCGCTATATAACTAAACCAATTACTGTTAAGAGGGACCGAATTGAAAAAAAAATTTGGTTCATGGATCTAATTAAAAGAAAAAAAAAGTATAAGGACCTAATTGAAAATTTCACGAAACTATAGCGACCAACATAGTAATTAAACCTTAATTTTTATACTTGCTATTTAAAAATAATATTTTTTCTCTTTATGTATATAAAAATAGAATTAGATATTAGCATAAAAAAACTATATTGATAGTTATAAAATTAACTCAAAATTAATTTTTTAAAAAATAATTGAATCTCAATTCTAACTTTTAATTATAACATTAGTATTCTCTCTAAATTATATTTAATAAATATTTGAAAGAAAAAAAATAAAAATATAGATTAGAAAGATAAGCGGTGAAAATTTAAAACTAAATAAAAAACTAAAAAATATGTATATAATAATTATTACATATTTATTACATATAATTTGGAGAGAATACTAATGTTATATTATTTGAATTATATTATTTTGTTAATTTTGTTTTCTGTAGAAGAGACAAATGAAAAACATAGAGAATGAGAGAAAAGAGAGAAAAAGATAAATATAAAGAATGAGAGTGAGAGTGAGAGTTTGTTAATTTTAAAAGAAAAAATTTTATTTTAATTGTAAAAAAAAATTAGATGATATATTTTGATTTGTCAAATTACTAATATAAAATATAAATTATATATAGAGTAAAAATGGTAGAGAGAAATAGAAAAATGGAGAGATAGATAAGAGAATTTAGGAAGCGAATTTATTAATTTTGAAAAAAATATTTTCTCTCAATTTTAATAAGAGAGTGTCATGTGACACATTTGATTATTAAATTAGATAGTAATATATAATACATAATATAGATATATTTTAATTTCAATTTTAATATTTCAATTTTAATTTTAATGCAATTAAAGAATGTCATGTTGCACATTTTGATTGTCAAATTAGTAGTTAGTTATTGATGTTTATATTGATAATATATAAAATAGATAGAGTAGTTGAAGCCTTGAAGGAATGAGAGAAATAATAGACAAAAGAAGAGGGATGAGGAGAGAACTCTTTAATTTTGGAGGAAAATATTTGATTTCAATTGCAATGAGAGAGTGACATGTGACACATTTTGGTTATAAAATTAGTAAAAAAGAGGGAAAAATTCTTTAATTTTGGAGGAAAATATTTAATTTCAATTACAATGAGAGAGTAGCATGTGGCACATTTTGGTTGTAAAATTAATAAGAAGAAGAGAATTCCTTAATTTTAGAAAGAAAGATTTAATTACAATTATAATAAAAAAGTGACATACGACACATTATGATTACAAAATTAGATATATATAATGGATTTACACTTAAAAAAAAAACGTCTATATATTGACCTAACTTGTGATAAGCCAAACCAAACTAAATCCAGAACACAGGTCAAGTTGTAAGTATTTACACTCCTACTCTTAACAAAAATTCTTCCTTGGAAAAAAAGCATATGCCGTATTATATAGGTTCCCCATAAGTGAATTGGCAACACAATTTAGAAAGACATCAATTAAATTGACACTACAGGGATTGGCATGAAAAATTAGATAAAAGTCAAATAACATGTACATAGTGTCTTGTCGCTGCACAAATAGGGTATATTCGGAGACAACTACACAAATCTAATTTAATGGATCATCACCCATAGTGCACTATGTACAGAATATAAAACTATGGTGAGAAGAGCGTCACCGTATTCTTATATGCTTACAATAATAATAATAGTGAGTATTAGCGGAGATTTTCCAATGGGTCTTCTCATGTCTGGTTCATAGAACATGTTCTTCTCCCAATAATAGCACCGCCGCTTTTGAGGAACCTTCAACCATGTCTCTGGTGTTCATAGCAACCCATCTAGATTTTATTTTATACTAGATTGATTTCTTCGGCTGAAAATTTTACACCCACCCAGATTCCATACGGCACTTATTCAACGAAGGCATTATGCAGATCGTCAGAATCAAATCTCCACAGGTATGAGTATGAGCTGTCTGCCAATTATAGCTGGGACTATTTTATTGGGCTTAACCTTTGAGATCTAACTTAAATTTTGGTCTTGGTACCGAGCCTCAGCCCATTTACAACTCACTGAAGCTTCAGAGTTGCCATTTTATGATACGAGGCCCAATTCATTGTCAATGGAAAAGGGAAAAACAAGTGTAAAAACTCACCATGTAAAGTTCTAAACCAAAAAAAAAAAGTACCATGTAAAAAGACAAAATAGAAAAAACTCACATTACTATAGGTTGTAGTTTTTTTTAGGGTTAAGTACGATTTTGGTCCCTAAAGTATAGATCGAAAATTTTATTCGTCCCTAACTTTTTTTTTTGCATACAAAATCGTCCCTAAGGTTCAACTTGATTTTAAAATCGTCATTTCTCTAATTTTCGGATAAAATTACCCTTCCCCAATTTTACATATATTGACTCCCACTTTTTCAGATCCACCATTGTTGAAGGATCACCAAGTTCTCATACTCAGCAACACCAACCAAGTTCTCATACTCAGCAACCCCAATTTTCACAATTTCTCATATATACTTCAAGAATCAGCAACACCAATTTCTCACACAATGTCACAATTTCTTAAAAACCGAATTAGAAAAGAGAAGGATGAACAAAGAGAATCAACAACAACAAGAACAAAAATTAACAAAGACTAAAGAAGAAAAATCAGTAACAAATAACAACAAAAATTATCACCAAATACTCAAAAAATTATGTGATGAAAATGTTGGGGGCGATTTCTGGGCTGCTTTTGACCCAGTTTCAAGCTCGAAAATACATATTACAGGCTGCAGAGTGGAACTGGAAGGGGGACTAATCATTCAAACTTTCATTCACATAATTTTAGGTTTAGATGAAGGTTTCTAGAGAGAGAGGCTCTCTCTCTCCTCTCTCTAGGTTTAGGGTTTCTTCTTTCAATTTCTCCTTAGGTTCAGGTTCAATATTCCTTTAATTCAGTTTTGTCTTACTTTTATTTGTTTAAGCACTATAGTTTATCTTCTTCTCTTGTTGATTTTCCTTTTTCGCCATTTTTATGTTTATAAGCTCTTGTTACATTTGATTTCTATTAATGCAATTTATGTTTTCCATGTTTATTGTTACTCTCTTCAATTGTTAGTCATTGATGCTTACAATTGGTTGTTTAGATTTAATATTCCTTGTTAATTTTACCATGCTTTTATTTTGTGCCTGCCAAGTGTTTGATAAAATGTTTGGTAGGATTTTAAATTAGATTTTTATATTCTTAGTTTGCTAGTGATTGAAAGTTGCTAGTTGGCTTGAGCTTCACTAACTCTAGTCTTTGATTAGGATTTGTGAACTTAAGTTGATTTGCTCACTTGACTTTCCTTCAATTGTTAGAGGTTAACTAAGTGAGAGCAATTTACAATTACCATCACAATTGACAATGATAATGAGGATAAGAATTCCGATTCTCAACCCTTGCTAGGATTTTTCTTAGTTGTTAGTTTATTTTCTTGCCATTTTACTTTCTTGTTCCCTATTTCAAAACCCAAAGATATACTTTTCCATAACCAATAATAACTACACTTCCCTGCAATTCCTTGAGAGACGAATCGAGGTTTAATACTTTGGTTAATTTTATTAGGTTTGCTTAAGTGACAAACAATTTAAATATTGATTGAGGTTTAATTTTCAGTTTAGAACTATACTTGCATCGCGATATTTTTGCTTTACCGACATTTTTCCTCCGTCAGGTGCCCTTTAGTGTTTCTTCTTTTTAAATTTTCAAAAATTAGTGTCCTTGATTTCAACAGTTTTAAGATTGGTGACCATCTAGTATTGTTCTTTTCTTTTTGATTTTCAACTTTTCGAAAATTTTTAACTTAAATTAAAAAATTTTAAGTTTGATGTTTTTGATTAAGTAATCTTGTTTTTCTTGTTTATCTTTTCTATCTTTAAAAATCTTTGTCATATCTTTGTCTTTGATTTTTAAAATTTTGTTATCTTATCTTTCTTTTTAATTTCAAATTTTAAAAGTTTAGTATTTGGTTTGTTTTTCTTTTTTTTTTCAAATTTGAATTTCAAAATCTTTCTTTAACTTTCTCTTTTTAATTTCAAAATTTTTCAAAATCAAATCTTCCATCTTAAATTTTTAAAATCTTATCTTATCTTGTTTGACTTTTTTTTCTGTCCAAATTTAAATTTTAAAATCTTTGATTGATTCTTTCTTTTTAAATTTCAAAAATGTTCAAAATCAAATCTTTTATTTTAATTCAAATCTTGTTAGTTAATTATTTGTTTTATCTTATTTTAATTTTAAAAGTTTGGTGTCTCTTTATTTTTTCTTTCTCTCTCCTCTTTTTTCGAAAATTTCCTACCTTTTTCCCTCTCTTCTTTTTCGAAAATACTCTAACCTCTTTCTCTCTCATATTTTTCGAAAACTTTCAATTTATTTCTCTCTTTATTTTCGAAAATTCTTTTTAATTTCAAAGACATCTTTCTTTTCTTTTCTCTTCATCTAACTCTCTCACAAGGAGCTCTATACTCTGACATAGAGACTCCATTCTTTTTCTCTTACTGGATTCTTTCTTCTTGTTTATGAGCAGAAATAGGGATAAAGAACCTCTCTTTAATCCAGATCCTGAATGTGAAAAGACCTTAAGAAGGCGTCTGCAACAAGCTTAAGCTAGTAGAGCCGTAAGAAATCTCAGAGGAGCTTTAGAACAAGAAGTTGAAGATACAACAATGGCAGCTAATCCAGATAACGGGGGAGACCCAAGAAAGGTCTGAGAATCTTACACTACACCCAATTTTGACTTCTATGGGCGTAGCATCTCCATTCTTACCGTTGGTGCAAACAATTTGAGTTGAAGCCTCAACTGATCACTTTCCTACAACAGAATTACCAGTTTCATGAACTTCCACAAGAAGATCCTAACAAATTCATATCTGATTTCCTATAGATATGTGACACTGTTAAGACTAATAGAGTAAATCTAGAAGTCTACAAGCTCATGCTCTTTCCCTTTGCTATAAGAGACAAAGCAAGGCTATGGCTGGATTCTCAGTCCAAAGAAAGCCTAGATACATAGGAGATGGTGGTCAATGGATTCTTGACCAAATTCTTTCAACCTCAAAAGCTGAGCAAGCTAAGGGTGAAAGTACAAACTTTCAGACAGAAAGAGGGTGAATCCCTCTATGAAGCTTGGGAAAGATACAAGCAACTGATCAGGTGATATCCTCCTGACATGATTTTAAACTGGACCATGCAAGGCATCTTCTATGATGGTCTGTCTGAAGCATCCAAGATGTCATTGGACCACTTTGCAGGTGGCTCCCTCCACTTCAAGAAGTCGCCTGAAGAGGCGCAGGAGCTCATAGATATGGTTGCCAACAACCAATACATGTATACTTCTGAGAGGAATCCTGTGAACAATGGAGGTAACTCAGAAGAGAAGTGTCTTGGAAGTAGACACCTTAAACGCCATATTGGCTCAGAACAAGCTCATGTCCAGCAGATCAACATGATCTCTCAACATTTGAGCGGGACGCAGAGCTCAGATGTTTACTGTCCAGAGATAGCTTATGAGGTGGACGCTGGTGTTAACACCTGGACCACCATGGAGGAGGTGAACTACATGGGAAACTCCTTCAGACACTCCAACAACGATCCTTATTCGAATACTTTCAATCAGGGATGGTGAAAAGATCAGTAGAAGCCTCAACAAGGCTTCACTAACAATCAAGGTGGAATGAACCAGAACCGGTTCGACAACAGACCATTCCAACTCTCTCAGCAGCAGATGGAGACTCCTACACAAAGCCTCTCTCTGACCTAGCCACCATTGTCTCTAACCTCCCCAAGATGATGCACAGTTTCATGGTAGAAACTAGGTCCTCCATTAGGATTCTAGAGATACAGGTTGGACAGCTGAGCAAGAGGATCCAAGAGATCCCCTCCAACACTTTTCCCAGTAACACAAAAGTAAATCCGAAGGAAGAGTACAAGGCCCTCATGGTGGAAGCTGAGGTCAAACCTAAGGAGGATCCTACTATTGAGGAGCTCAAGGAAATCAAAGCTTATGAGGAGCCTGGGAATGTCACCTTGCACGCCCCTCTGCAGAGAGAGGAGCCTGAAGAATACCCCTCTTCAGACGTGCAAGAGGAGCCCAAGGAAGAGCAAATTGCTCGATTTTTGGGAATTCTCAAGAAGTTGAAAGCCAAGTCCTCTCATGCAGAGGCATTGGAGAAGAAACCTCCTTCTATGGAGTACTTGAAGAGCATGATCTCTGAAAAAAAAGCTTTGAGGGGAGATGAGACTGTGGTACTGACCAAGAAATGCAGTGCCTTAGTTTGAAAGAATCTCCCTCGAAAGTTGCCTGACTTCAGAAACTTCCTAATTCCCTGTACTATAGGGACCATCACCTTTGAGAAGGCACTATGCGGCCTTGGCTCAAGCATTAACTTCATGCCTCTCTCTGTGATGAAGAGGCCAGGAATTCAAAATATGCAGCCTTCCAAGATCCTATTGGAGATGGCAGACAAGTCCCTAAAAAGGGCTTATGACATGGTGGAAGATGTCCTTGTAAAGGTTGAAGACCTTTACCTCCCTTCTAATTTCGTGATCCTAGACACTAAGGAGGATAGAAATGACTCCATCGTTCTTGGAAGGCTTTTCTTAGCCACTGCTAAGGTCTTGATAGATGTGGAAAAGTAAGAGCTAGTCCTGAGGTTGTGGGAAGATCATATCCTATTTAAGATTCTCAATCCTCAGTCTCCCTCTGATAAAGGAGGTACCATTGTGCAACACATAGTGTTTCAGCCTTCACTCTTAGTGCAGAGTTTTATAGATCCCCCAGACAGCAACTCTAAGTTTGATGTTGGGCAACCATCATCAAGCACTGGGAAGGAAGGTACTAAGAAGAAGGCACCTAAAGGCTGGAGGGACAAGAAGATCCCCACTAAAGGCCTCTCACCTGGCATGAGAGTTGTCTTCACTAAGAGTCCAGTCATTCCACATATGGTAAATCGGATCCTGCCTCTAGAGCATGTAAAGCTCATTCATGAGAGCACAGGAAGAAAGTTCACTGTGAAGGGTGAAGATCTGAGCCCCTACCTACCTCCGTAATAGAGTTTTTCATCAAGCTAATGACAGTAAAGAAGTGTTTGTTGGGGGGCAACCCAACCATTAGCATAGTACTTTCAATTTTCTTTCATTTATTTTTAGTTTGGTTTTATATTATAGATTTTCCTTTTCTTTTTGACATTTGTGATCATGTGCAGCACTTAGAACAGAGACAGAGACATTCAGAAATGAAAACAAGAACACCTTGGGGAGAGTCCCTTGCTAGCGTTGAGTGCCAGATAAGGAGGAAGCTGGGCGTTCAACACCCAGTTAAGAGAGGAAGGCTGGCGTTGAATGCCAGAGAAGGAATACTCTGGGCATTCAACGCCCATAGAGGAGCAAGGAGCTGGCGTTGAATGCTAGAAAGGGAGCAGCCTAGGCATCTAACGCCCGTGAGGGGGCATGGACTAGCGTTGAACGCTAGTAAAGGACAACTTTAGGTGTTCAACGCCCCTTATGGAGCAACCAGGGCCATATTTTTGTCCCCCAGTGGGTGTTCAACGCCCATTCCTGGCGTTGAACGCTAGGTAGGAGGCAGGCAGCTCAAGCTTCAAAGCCTTCTCAGCCAGTGGATCCCACAGAATCTCCACCTTCCCCACCTACCTCACCTTTCCTTTTCTCTCCTACTTTGTTAACCTTGAAACCCACACCCTACTTTCCCTCTTTCCCATACAGAATCACCTTTCCCTCTTCCTAAAACCCATCATAAATCCCATTATTTAATTTCCCACCAACCCCACCCACTTCAAATTCAAAATTTTCCCACCCATCTTCCCCCCAAAGCCGAATCCTAACCCCACCTACCCTATAAATACCCCCTCATAAACCCCTTCATATACACACCTTACACACTCTTCTTCTTCCCTCTTCAAACCCTACTTGGCCGAAGCTTTCTCCCCCTCCCCCTTTATATTTTTTTCCTTCTACTACTACTTCTCTTTTGTTCATATTTGCTCTAGGACGAGCAAACATCTTAAGTTTGGTGTTAGAAAAGCTTTGCTTTTTGCCCTCCATTCCTAAGTATGCCACTAAAGGCCGGCGAATCCTCAAGAAAGAGAAAGAAAAAAGCTCCCACTTCTACTTTTGAACCTTGGGAATCATGAAGATTCCTCTCCAAAGTGCACCACGATCACTTCTATGATGTGGTAAGGCACAAAAAGGTGATTCACAAGGTCCCCTTCAAGCTCAAACAAGGGGAGTATCCAGAGATCTAACAAGAAATCTGGAGAAGGGATTGGGAAATTCTGACCAACCCTGTTTCAGAGGTCGGAACACTAATGGTGCAAGAATTTTTTGCCAATGCTTGGGTCACCAAAAATCATGACACAAGTGTGAATCCAAAGCCCAAGAACTGGCACACCATGGTGAGGTAA
This sequence comes from Arachis stenosperma, assembly GCF_014773155.1. NCBI lineage: Eukaryota > Viridiplantae > Streptophyta > Magnoliopsida > Fabales > Fabaceae > Arachis > Arachis stenosperma. The sequence continues at coordinate 123,134,143 of NC_080379.1, forward strand.
CAACTCTTGGATTTTAGCCCGAAAAGTGTGAGAGTGGCGCTACAGTTGCCACAGATGCTAGGTGATCCACACTCTTACACTAGAAGGGTCAGCTTTGACCAAAGACTTGATCAAGTCCTTGCAGACATCTGTGTGGAAGGAGCACAGTGGAGAAGAGACGCACAAGGCAAGCCCTACTAACTGGGTAGGCTTGACCTCAAGCCCATGGCTAAAGGATGGTTGGAGTTTATCCAACGCTCCATCATCCCCACAAGTAACCGATCTGAGGTTACGACTAACCGAGTAATAATGATTCATTGCATTATGCTCGGGAATGAGGTGGAAGTACATGAGGTAATACCTCAAGAATTGTATAAGGTGGCTGAAAAGACCTTCACCCAAGCAAGGTTAGCATTCTCACACCTCATACATCACCTATGCAGTTCAGCTGGAATTGGCATAGCTGGAGATACCCTCAAAGATATGGACAAACCCATCACAAAGAGGAAGATGGAGCATGTGAGAGAGCCGGCACAAGACCCACAGCAAGAACCTGTGCATGCGCCTCCACCAGAAATCCCTGAGATGTCTCAAGGGATGTATTTTCCTCCCCGATACTATTGGGATCAATTGAATACCTCAATAGGAGAGCTAAGCTCAAGCGTGGATCAGCTGAGAGTGGAGCACAAGTTGCATGCCACTACCCTCCATGAGATAATAGAAGATCAGACAGGAGTGGGACATAGAGGAGCTCAAACGCTCTATTGGATTCTCCAGAGGGAACCGCAGCTGCCATCACTGAGGTTGTTAAGTCCCATTACATCTTTATTTGTTTTATTTCTGTTTTCATTGTAATTTAATTTACTATCTGTCTTATATTCTAGTGCATGATCTTATCTAGTATTTTATTCTTTTCTAGTTTTATTTTCTTGTTTTGTTTTGGTTATAAGATATCTAATGTATCCCTCACCATGGATAAAAGAAAAATTTTATTTGAAAAGAAATAGTGAGATACATAAGTTTCAAGTTATATCATAAGTTATTCTAATTATTTTGATGTGGTGGCCTTGTATTTATCTTTTGAATGCATGAATTAACTGTGAATAATTGATATTGAAGTTGAGTGTATTGACTCTTGAAGAACAGTGAATTTAGAGAAGTATTATTGATTCTCTGAAAAATAAAAAAGAATTGATTCTTGAAGCAAGAAAAAGCAACAAAAAGAAAAAAAATAAAAGAAAAAGAAAATAAAAGCTCAAAAGAAAAAGAAAAGAGTAAGGATCCAAGGCTTTGAGCATCAATGGTTAGGAGGGTTAAAAGTTGGTCTAAAAAGCTGAAATGAGTTGCTATCCCTAACTATATGCTTATGGTGTGAAGGTGTCAAGTAAAAAGCTTGAGACTGAGCAGTTAAAGTCGTTATCCAAAGCTAAAGAGTACGCCTAAGAACTCTGGGCACCACTTTCTGGGAATTTAAGCAAAGCTAAATTTGAATCCAAAGGGTTCTCCCAGTTAAGTGCCTGTGGCGTTTATGTATCCGGTGGTAATACGGGAAAACAAAACGCTTAGAGCCGGCTAGGCTCAAAAGGTGCAAAGCACCAAAAGAAGCTGTGTTCAAGAATCAAGAAGAGCTAAAAGAAGAGAATAAATAATATCATCTGGATTCTACTACCAAAGGATGCCAATACTTCTGAACTTCAAAGGAAAGTCAGATGCCAAAACTATTCAGAAGTAAAGAGCTAATAGCCCCATTCAATATTTGGAACTAAGCTTCATTGACAACTCTGAGACCTATTGTATTTTTCTCTTCCAATTGTCCTATTTTGTTTTTGGTTGCTTGAGGACAAGCAACATTTTAAGTTTGGTGTTATGATCAGCGAATATTTTATACACTTTTTAGGTTCATTTTCTTAGTGTTTTCAGTACATTTTATCAAGTTTTAGTAGGTTTTAGTGCAAAATTCACATTTTGGATGCTACTTTGAGCTTTTTTGTTTTTCTTATAATTTTAGGTGATTTTTGGGTGAAAATGGCAAGTTTTGGGAAAGTCTGATTTAGAGGCAAAGAAAGGATAGCAGATGCTGTCAAATTCTGACCTTGATGTATTCAAACGAGCATTTCTAGAGTTACGGAGGTCTAATTGACATGTTTTCAACGGCGTTGGAAATCTAACTTTCAGGGCTTCAGCAATATATAATAGTCTATACTTTTCTTTGAAAAGGACTGCCTAAAACGGGCATTGAACGCCAAATTTACCCTCTTTCTGGCGTTCAACGCCCCAAAAGGACTAAGGCCAGCGTTGAACACCCAAAACTGGCGTTCAATGATGACAAGTCATCATATACCTATTTTTCTATGCTTTTTCATACAAGAAATTGATGATTTGTGCTTAAATATTGAATGCTTTTGTGCTTAAATGATATATTTTTTTGATCTTTTAATTTTATAAATCTTGTAGGAAATAAGAAGAAAACGAAGCAAAGAAGCACAAAATAAGCTAAAAAGGAGAAAAAAAGAGCTTTGGGGCACACTTTGAAGTTGGAGCACACTTTGGAGCCATAGGCCACGCTTTTAAAAGCGTGGCCCATGACCAAATCAAAGAAGAAAGCAACCAGCACGCACACTACTCTGCCCTTGCCAAGAGCAGGGCAATATCGTGATGCAAAGTGAGGTTGGAAGCAAATTTTCGCTAAGTTAAAATCTGGGCGTTCACAGCATGACCATGCCTACTTCAAAGGGCTATAACTTGAGCTACAGACGTCCAATTGATGTGCTTCCAGTTGCGTTGGAAATCTGACATTCAGAGCTTTCCAACAATATATAGAAATCGATATTTGGCGTACAATTGAGGAATGAGTGAAAGGCATCTTTAAGGGCCAAAAATAAGCGAAAATAAACCAAAGTGCTTCCACCAAGGTTCGAAGCTGGAGCCTCACTCCAAAGCAAAGTAGCGCTCATTATTCTGCTCTGCCCTCTTGGAGAGCAGGGCAATGTCGTGCTCTCTTCATGAAAAATCAAGGAAAATTGCTCCCCCAAATGCTTTCACATGGGTTTTAACTTGGGAACTCTCCTTGGTGCACACAAGCATGAGCGCATGACACGACTAGGGACTTGTTGCGCACATCACAGCACGGGCAGAGGCAAGGCGTGCACCATGACAACACTGTCCTGCTCTCCACAAGGGCAGGGCAGCATCCTGATGCCCCTCCCACACTTGGCACACAACATGCATCCCCACACAAAGCTTCACTGCTCTGCCCTCCACAAGAGCAGAGCAGCCTCTTGGGAGCAACATATGGGCCAAAATCAACCAAAATTCAATTTAATTCAATACCTCACCAAATTGAATCAAGGCCAACTAAACGCATTTCTCCTCAAATCCAAAGCAAGCAAAGCCCACTCAACATGACTTAAAGGCACAAAGAGAAGCTAGATTAGGAATTTCATTTTGTCAATTTGTTTTTAATTTCAATTTCATTTTATTTTCATTTTGTAAAAAGCCTATATAAAGGCATCACTCCCATTTCAGAAGGGGAGCTCGATTAGAAAGAGGACTAGCTCCACTAGGGAGTATTAGGATTTGAGAGCTCTCTCTCTCAGTTTTCATTTCTGTTTTGAAATTTTGGATTGAGGTTGGAGGAATTCTGTTTCAATCTTTAATCTGAAATCCATCTTTGTTCATCTTCTGCATAATTTCTAAGAATTGAAAGTTGAATCTGCATTCTCATTTACTGCTTCCTTCTTTCTTTCTTCTTCAATCTGCTTTCTACTTTGATCAAGGAAGGAATTGAGATCTAGACTTGTTTTCTAGTCTCATTGATTCCCTGAGATCTTGTCTCTTTAAATTTCACAATTGAGCTGAGTTACATTCTGTGTTGCTTCTTCAAGAAATTTTGCCTTGCTGTTTACTTCTGTTGTGTTTATTTCATCTGCATTTTTACCTTTCTGTTCCTATTACTTCCAATTTACTTCCAAGCAATTTAATCTCCCTGCAATTGTTCTACGCTTTGCTTTACTGCTCTCTTTTTAATTTCCAGCACCCCAGCCCCATTTACATTTGATGCAATTTACTTTTCTTGCAATTTAAGTTTTAGTTATTTTACTTTCTTGTTACTTAAGTTACTTGAAACTTTACTTTCTGCATCTTTAAGATTTTTGCAATTTACTTTCTGTTGATCAACTTCACACAATTCACTTCAATGTTAGCTTGACCAAACTAATCACCCACTAAAGTTGCTTGATCCATCAATCCCTGTGGGATCGACCTCACTCTTGTGAGTTATTACTACTTGATGCGACCCGGTACACTTGCCGGTTAGATCTATGTGTTTGGAAAATTCATTTTTCGCAAAAACACCATCAAGTTTTTGGCGCCGTTGCTGGGGATTGATTAGATCAACAATGATTAAGTGGGTGAGAAGTCTAGATCAAGCATTTTTTTTTTATTTTTGTTCTCTGATTCAAATTGAAACCAAGGTGTTTATGTTTTTGCCCCACTAAGAAATTCTCATCTCAGACATGAATTTCAATTTTCCTTGGTGTTGTGTTTTCCAAAATTTAAATGGAGTTCAACTCATCCTATGATCAAACAAATTTTATGGGATATTACCCACCATCACCAATCTCTAATGGTGGTTGGGAATATCACCAAGAAATCACAGATTCTGAGCACTCCAATCCATGGAGAAATGCTTCAGAAACACAAGATGAGAAAGAAAATCATATGGGATATTTCCCTCCACCACAAAATGATGAAAGTCATTATTCTAATGGTGGCTGGGAGTATCACCAAGGAATGAAAGAGCATCCACCCTCACGTCCCAGTTTCTCATTTGAAAGTTCTTCATCACTTGATTATGCCTCAACATAAAGTTTCCTCCAAAATCCATATAAGTCATCCCATCAATCACATAACTCATTCCACACCCCTCAACACAACTTCACCACAACACATCCATGTCACCAAAATTACTCTCAACCTTCATCTCTTGAACCAACAGACGAGGATTACCTTCAATGGTCCAAAGAACCCTTAGAAAGCCGATGCCAAGCCATTGAAATACATAGAAAACTCGTGGAAAGATACACACAATCCCAATCCTGGAAAGAAATCATCTTCAAGAAGATGAATGGGCCCTTAGAGCAAACAAGAAGGAGCTTAGAACTACTGAGCAAGGAAAATGAAGGCCAATTGATGGATGTGAAGGAGAAAGTGGAAGAGCAAGATAAAAAGGCCACTGCATCAAGTGAAATTGCAATGAAGGATGAGGGACATGAGCTAAGGGTTTTACATTCACAAGAGCCACTTGAGGTGACAATGAAACATAAAGATTCCCTCCCAGAGGCATTAATGAAAAATCATGAAGAAGAAAGGGAGGAAGACACTCAAGAGAAGTCACACTTAACTGAAGCAGAAAAGTACATGAAGGAAAAGCTCATGGAACCACCAATGCAAGAGGCTCTTGATGAAGAAATCACTCCAACAATTACACAACAACCAAGTCTTGAATCCAAAGAAGTGAAGGCAATTGACAAAAACACCAAGAAGAGGATTGTGACCAAGATATCAAGGACAACATTCAAGAAAAGGTCAACTGCAAACAATCCTCCCCCTGATCAAGCAAGCAAGCTCAATCAAGCCAATTCCAAAAGAAAGCTTGCTGAAAGGAGACCAAGACAGGGGATAATAGCTGAAACTTCTCCTCCCTTGAAGTCATTTCACTTAACAAACTGGAAGAAGAGGAAGAAAGTAAATAATAGGTAAATAGTAGGTAACATTCCTTCTCCTTGCCTTGTTTAAATTTCAATAAATTGGCATATGATCACATTCTAAGTTTGGTGTTGCCCTGCAACAAATTGTTTTCAATTCCTTAGGATGATTGCATCAATTCTACATGAAAGTGTCACATTAAGATTCTAAGTTTGGTGTGCCACCTATTTTTCTATGCAACTCATCCAGCAACATCACTTGTCTGCATAATCATATTGCCTTTGCATTGTAATTTTTCTTTTGTTTTGACATTTTGTTTGCATTCTCTTTGTTTGTCACTTTTTTTATTATTTTTTGTTTTCTTTTATTAACTGTTTTTGTTAATACATCACCAAGAGATCCTTATTCATGACAAATCTTGGCTTGGTGATTGTATTCAACAAATAACAGTTTCTTTTGTTTAGTTTTAGTTCAAATAAATTGACATATGGTTGCATTCTAAGTTTGGTGTTGCTATGTAACAAAATTTGGTTCCAATGCTTACTAGATACTTGCATTAATTTCAAGTGAAAGTGTCACACTAAGTTTGGTGTGCCACTTATCTTTTATGCAATGTATTGTGCTCACCTTCTTATCTATGCAATCTAAATGTCTCTATCTCTTGTGCCTTGATTGTTATCTTTAATTTTGCTTGCTTGCAACACATGTACTGCTAATATTTTATTGTGCAAGACATTCATGATCCATCTTAGCCCCATAGCCATGGTTCTAATCGTTGCTTGAGGATGAGCAAGCATTCTGAGTTTGGCAAGGGAAAGAGAAGAATGAGAGGAAAATGACAACAATAGAGAAGATGGACTACAAGGTTGTAAAGTTCCTTTTCCTCTCCTTTATTTCCAGCACTTTAAATTGCATGATTGTCTTTATATTTTCTGTATGCATGTGTGGTATGACTAAGCATAGATTGAATTTGATTTACAACATGGTGCTATACCATTATGACTACCAACTTGAGTTTTGTGAGTTCAAAAGCAGTAAAGCATCATGATCATAAACAAACAAGGAATTAAAGAAGAGTTTAGCACGTGCATACAAGTATTGGAAAGCTAGTATGATTAATTGTTGCTCAATTGTATTGGATTTTATTTAATTGAAGTTTTTCATCTAGTACATTTTGTGAAATCTTTTGAAATCATGAAAACCTTGAAAGAAGAAAATACAATTAAAGCAAGAAAAGAAAAAGGGAAAGAATGAGAAAGTTGAAGGCTCTGAGTACCAATGGCTATTTATTTGCTAAGTGCTTATAGTGTTTATGTATCAAGCCAAATGCTTAAAAACAAAACACTTAGAAGTCAAGGCTAGGCTCAAGTGCAAAAGCACTCCCTCAAAGCTCAAGGCTCTGAGCATCAATGATTAGAGAGTCAAGAAAAGAAAAGAAAAATGAGCTTAATGAAGTCCTCTAATTAAATGCTTGTGCTGCTTATGTATCAAGTGGTAATACTTGAAAACAAAGCATTTAGAAGTCGTAGCTTTGTTATCAACTCATGGGGCAAAGCACCCAAAAGGTGAATCTAAAAAACAAAATCAAAAGCTTGTTTCAAGGAAGAATTATAAGAAAAAGATTTCATAAAATGAGCTAGATAAAAGCATCAATCATTTACATCTCTTTTGTGATTGTAGCATGCATAGAAAACTAGCTTGCCATGAACATTAACTTGCTACTCTTCTTACCTTGGATCGTCAATTTCTATTGCATGATTCTTTTCTTGCTTGGGGACAAGCAAGGTTTAAGTTTGGTGTTGTGATGACAAGTCATCATATACCTATTTTTCTATGCTTTTTCATACAAGAAATTGATGATTTGTGCTTAAATATTGAATACTTTTGTGCTTAAATGATATATTTTCTTGATCTTTTAATTTTATAAATTTTGTAGGAAATAAGAAGAAAACAAAGCAAAGAAGCACAAAATAAGCTAAAAAGGAGAAAAAAGAGTTTTGGGGCACACTTTGAAGTTGGAGCACACTTTGGAGCCTTAGGCCACGCTTTTAAAAGCGTGGCCCATGACCAAATCAAAGAAAGAAGAAAGCAACCAGCATGCACACTGCTCTGCCCTTGCCAAGAGTAGGGCAATATCGTGATGCAAAGTGAGGTTGGAAGCAAATTTTCGCTAAGTTAAAATCTGGGCGTTCACAACATGACTATGCCTACTTCAAAGGGCTATAACTTGAGCTACAGACGTCCAATTGATGTGCTTCTAGTTGCGTTGGAAAGCTGAGATTTAGAGCTTTCCAACGATATATAGCAATCCATAATTGGTGTAAAATTGGGGCATGAGTGAAAAGCATCTTTAAGGGCCAAAAATAAGCGAAAATAAACCAAAGTGCTTCCACCAAGGTTCGAAGCTGGAGCCTCACTCCAAAGCAAAGTAGCGCTCATTATTCTGCTCTGCCCTCTTGGAGAGCAGGGCAATGTCGTGCTCTCTTCATGAAAAATCAAGGAAAATTGCTCCCCCAAATACTTTCACATGGGTTTGAACTTGGGAACTCTCCTTGGCGCACACAAGCATGAGCGCATGACACGGCTAGGGACTTGTTGCGCACATCACAGCACGGGCAGAGGCAAGGCGCGCACCATGACAACACTGCCCTGCTCTCCACAAGGGCAGGGCAGCATCCTGATGCCCCTCCCACACTTGGCACACAACATGCATCCCCACATAAAGCTTCACTGCTCTGCCCTCCACAAGAGCAGAGCAGCCTCCTGGGAGCAACATATGGGCCAAAATCAACCAAAATTCAATTTAATTCAATACCTCACCAAATTGAATCAAGGCCAACCAAACCCATTTCTCCTCAAATCCAAAGCAAGCAAAGCCCACTCAACATGACTCAAAGGCACACAGAGAAGCTAGATTAGGAATTTCATTTTGTGAATTTGTTTTTAATTTCAATTTCATTTTATTTTCATTTTGTAAAAAGCCTATATAAAGGCATCACTCCCATTTCAGAAGGGGAGCTCGATTAGAAAGAGGGCTAGCTCTACTAGGGAGTATTAGGATTTGAGAGCTCTCTCTCTCAGTTTTCATTTCTGTTTTGAAATTTTGGATTGAGGTTGGAGGAATTCTGTTTCAATCTTTAATCTGAAATCCATCTTTGGTCATCTTCTGCATAATTTCTAAGAATTGAAAGTTGAATCTGCGTTCTCATTTACTTTTTCCATCTTTCTTTCTTCTTCAATCTGCTTTCTACTTTGATCAAGGAAGGAATTGAGATCTAGACTTGTTTTCTAGTCTCATTGATTCCCTGAGATCTTGTCTCTTTAAATTTCACAATTGAGCTGAGTTACATTCTGTGTTGCTTCTTCAAGAAATTTTGCCTTGCTGTTTACATCTGTTGCTTTTATTTCATCTGCATTTTTACCTTTCTGTTCTGGTGCACGAAATTAATATCTCAATATCAAAATCAAGATTTCTTATGATTTCGCACAACTAACCAGCAAGTGCACTGGGTCGTCCAAGTAATACCTTACGTGAGTAAGGGTCGATCCCACGGAGATTATTGGTTTGAAGCAAGCTATGTTTATTTTATTATTCTTAGTCAGGATATCAATCAAAATTATTAATGGGAATTATTAGATTGAAAAAAAATAAAAGAGAGTAAAATCGTTACTTGTTGTGCAATAATGGGGAATATGTTGGAGTTTTGGAGATGCTTTGTCCTCTGAATTTCCGCAATGTAATATTCAACTCAATTGTTTGTAAAGCACGTCTACGGCAAGCTGTATGTAGGGTATCACCATTGTCAGTGGCTACCTCCCATCCTCTCAGTGAAAACGGTCCAGATGCTCTGTCACAGCACGGCTAATCAGCTGTTGGTTCTCGATCATGTTGGAATAGGATCCATTGATCCTTTTGCGTTTGTCATCATGCCCAGCAATCGCGAGTTTGAAGCTCGTCTCAGCCATTCAATCCTGGAATCCTACTCGGAATACCACAGACAAGGTTTAGACTTTCCGGATCCTCAAGAATGGCCGCCATCAATTCTAGCTTATACCACGAAGATTCTGATTAAAGAATCTAAGAGAAGCTCATTCAATCTGATGTAGAACGGAGGTGTTTGTCAGGCACGCGTTCATGAGTTGAGGAAGGTGATGAGTGTCACGGATCATCACCTTCTCTATAATTAAGCGCGAATGAACATCTTAGATAGGAACATACAAACGTTTGAGTGGAAAAATAGAAACAATTGCATTAATTCACCGAGACGCTGCAGAGCTCCTCACCCCCAACAATGGAGTTTAGAGACTCATGCCGTCAAAGTGTATAAATTTCAGATCTGAAAAATGTCATGAGATACAAAATAAGTCTCTAAAAGTTGTTTAAATAGTAAACTAGTAACCTAGGTTTACAGAAAATGAGTAAACTATGATAGATGATGCAGAAATCCACTTCTGGGGCCCACTTGGTGTGTGCTGGGGCTGAGGCTTAAGCTTCTCACATGCCTGGGGCTGTTTTGGGCGTTCAACGCCAGGTTGTAACCTGTTTCTGGCGTTGAACTCCAACTTGTAACCTGTTTCTGGCGTTGGACGCCAGACAGCAGCATGATACTGGCGTTGAACGCCAGTTTACGTCGTCTATCTTCACGCAAAGTATGGACTATTATATATTTCTGGAAAGCCCTGGATGTCTACTTTCCAACGCCGTTGAGAGCGCGCCAATTGGACTCTTGTAGCTCCATAAAATCCATTTCGAGTGCAGGGAGATCAGGATCCAACAGCATCAGCAGTCCTTTTTCAGCCTAACTCAGATTTTTGCTCAGCTCCCTCAATTTCAGCCAGAAAATACCTGAAATCACAGAAAAATACACAAACTCATAATAAAGTCCAGAAATATGATTTTTGCCTAAAAACTAATAATATTCTACTAAAAACCAATTAAAACATACTAAAATCTACATGAAATTACCCCCAAAAAGCGTATAAAATATCCGCTCATCATGTTCCTATTACTTTGCTTTACTGCTCTCTTTTTACTTTCCAGCACCCCAGCCCCATTTACATTTGATGCAATTTACTTTTCTTGCAATTTAAGTTTCAGTTATTTTACTTTCTTGTTACTTAAGTTACTTGCAACTTTACTTTCTGCATCTTTAAGATTTCTGCAATTTACTTTCTGTTGATCAACTTCACACAATTCACTTCAATGTTAGCTTGACTAAACTAATCACCCACTAAAGTTGCTTGATCCATCAATCCCTGTGGGATCGACCTCACTCTTGTGAGTTATTACTACTTGATGCGACCCGGTACACTTGCCGGTTAGATCTATGTGTTTGGAAAATTCGTTTTCCACAAAAACACCATCATTCAACACCACCAAGGGAGCATCAAGGCAGTGTAGACACCCCTTAGTGGGCGTTCAATGCCCACTCAGCCAAGTTTGATGCCAGCTCAGCCTAAACACTCACCAAGTGGGCCAAGAAGTGGATTTTTGCACCTTTCTGTTTAGTTTATTTCATTTTTGTATTTTTTAATTCTTAGATTAGTATATATATGCGAAGATCACCTATGTTTAGGATCTTTAGCCTCTCAGAACTTATTTTCTATTTTCTCTGTAAACCATGAGCGGCTAAACCTCCTAGGTTAAGGATAGGAGCTCTCCTCATTCCTATGGATTACTATCATTACTTTTCTAATCTAATACATGTTTGATTCCATTCTATGATGTATTGTCGTTCTTTATCTTTAGGAATCTGGGGTGGAACGAGAGTATGATCCCTTATCCTACATTAGTTCTTTACGAGTCCTAACCCAAATAGTATTGAGCTACAGCTTGAGAGTACATCACAGGTTCCAACAAGTTATTTGGGCTAATTGGGATACGTGATATGAAATCTCGTTAGTCATGGGTAATCGAGGTTCCTGTGGTGCTAAGGCTAGAATCATAAAGCTTCATCCTCCAATCCGACAGATTCGACTTTATCTGTGGTATTTTGAGTAGGATCATCAGAGATTTAATTGTGTGAGCTTCACCCTCGTTCAGATTAACTGACCTGTTCGGGCGTTTGGTTTGGATCAGAGGAGATTAATGACCAGTACGCTAGCTTAATCACTTATAGCCTTGCCATTGAATGAATCACTCATTGTTAAAGTAGTGAGTAAGAAGTATTACTCCGGAAGAATAAGCATCTCTGAGGCCTTAACTAATTTCCTATAATTGTTTTTACGTCTTTTTGTTATTGTTCTGTTTATGCACCTACAACAAACAATAACTATCTTTCTATTTGCCTGACTAAGATCTGCAGGATAACCACAATTTGTTCAATCCGAAAATTCTTGTGGATTCAACCCTCACTCACTTGAGGTATTACTTAGACGACCTGGTGCACTTGCCGATTCAATTGTGCGAGTTTCATTTTCGTGCACCACTAGCCTGCCATTTAATTGCTGGATCTCTTTGACACAAGTCGAGTTCTTCATGTTGAGTATGGCTTGGCATTTGTCCGGGTTTGCTTCTATGCCTATTTGGGTTAGCATGAAGCCTAAGAACTTTCCTGCTTCTACTACGAAGGTGCATTTGGAGGGGTTTAGCCTCATCTCATGCTTCCTTATTATTGAGAACACTTCTGAAAGATCGGATAGTAATGTAAAGTTCTCTTTGGTTTTGATGAGCATATCATCTACATACACCTCCATGAGTTTTCCTAGGTGAGAGGAAAATACTTTATTCATTAGTCGTTAGTATGTAGCCCCCGCAGTCTTTAACCTGAAAGACATTACTATATAGAAATCTTCAGCCTTTGGAGTTATGAACGAGGTTTTTTCCTAATATGGCTTGTACATCGGGATTTGTGTCGTGGCAGAAATTGACGAGTTAAGAAATTATTATAAGAGATACGTTGCAAGTATAGTCCTTAACCAGCCGAAAATCTGCTTATCAATTTAGAAGGGTTGTCACAATATTGAAATTAAAATACTGGGAGTATGAATCCCAGGTCGTCTCCCAACGAGTTGCAGAAAGATGTGCTATTTTATTAATCAGATGTTTTCAAAAATGGGTTGAGTTGATAAACAGGAAATTAAATAAGAGAATTTAGATAATTTAAATAAAAACCTTGACTGGGAGTAGATTAGTTGGAAGCCCTATTCTTCTTGAAGTACTCTCAAAATTAATTGATAATTGAAGGTTGCTCTGCTTAGTTATCCCTTACTAGGTAGAGGAAAGTCAAGCAAGTTGAAAAGCTATTTCTAGTCACAAGTCCTAATCCTCTCCCTTGGGAAGGACCAGTGTCAATGGCTAGAGGGTGATCCAACAATAAACCCAATTGCAATTTTTCTCTTAAGTAATCCAACTCAAGGTTTTCTTTCAATGATCTCCCAATCAAGTTATGGAACTACTCGCTCATTATGTTTGTAAAATCCACAAAATATGAAAAGGAAATATTAAAAAACATGATAAATAATAATCAAAGGAATCAATTAAAAATAAAAATAGTTCTTGTATTAATAAATTCTAAAAATAATCCAATAATAATTCTGAGTAAATAAAGGACATGGAAGAGTAAGTGACAGGTAAGGAAACAAACTAGAATGATGAAGTCTTGATGGAGGTAATAACTCTTCACAATATCTTGATCCAAAAAGCAATAAAATCAAAATCCTAAGAACTATGAATGTATAGAGAGAAAACCTAGAGGAGAGGAAAAATCAGATCTAAAACTAAAAATTATGTGGAATGAATGTTCTTCTTTGTCTCTGCATGTACCCTGACTCTAATCTGTGTTTCTGGGCCAAAAACTGGGTTGAAATGCGGCCCAGAATCTGTGCCAGTGACTTCTGTAATTCTGCAGATCGCGCACGTCACGCTGCCGCATTGTTTACGCGTTCGCGTCACTCAGCGTTTCTCGTACTACGCGTGCGCGTCGTCCACGCATTCGTGTCGTTCGTGCAGCTTCTAATCCGCGCGGTCGTGTCAGGCACGCGAGCGCATCACTATGATTTTTTCCATTTCGTGCGGTCGCGTGAGCCATGCGACCGCGTGACTTCTCGCTGGTCATCTCCTCAATTCCTTGTATTCCTTCTACTTTTGCACGCTTCCTCTTCATTCCTTACGCCATTCCTGCCCTATGAAGCTTGAAACACTTAACACACAGATCACGGCATCGAATGGTACAAAGGAAGATAAAAATATACAACTAAAAGGTCTTTAGGAAGCAAGTTATCAATCATAGAATATTTTTAGGAAGGAATTGTAAATACATGCAAATCATATGAATAAGTGGGTGAAGACTTGATAAAACCACACAATTAAATACAATATGAATAATAAAATAGTGGTTTATCAACCTCCCCACACTTAATCATTAGCATGTCCTCATGCTAAGTTGAAGGAGATAAATATGAATGAAAAAGGACATGCAAGACTCATGCAATGTAATGCAACCTATATACATATGAATGCAACTATATGATTTTGTCTATATGATTAAAAATAGATAAGTTCTCTAAGACAAAACATGGGGCAGATTTCACTAATTCAATTCATACAGTGAAAGCAGGTAAATTTGTAAGAAGATAACTCGTGAAAGCAGGGAACACGGGATCGAGCATTGAACCCTTACTGTTGGTGCGTGTGCACTCTAATCATCTCTAGCATATGGGGTAATCACTCTATCCTTCTCTAATCATGTTTTCAAAATTTTTTTTACCTAATCAATCAACAAATTTAAAAATACCAATGTAAACATCATGAGGTCTTTTCATGGTTGTAATGGGGCTAAGGTAAGGGTGAGGGTATACATATGGCTAAGTGAGATTATACATTGAATCTTTAATTAACCTGAGCTCTCGCCTAACATACATATACTCTATATAATTTCAACATTCCTACTTAGCTACCCAAGGTTCTTTTTCACATTCCATACTCATGCATCAACCTTTATTTTAATTTCATCATATGTGCATTGATTATTAAACTCTGACTTGTCATTGGGGTGATTTTTGCCCCTTTATTCGATAAGATAAAGAAAATATATCTCTTTTTCTCTTTTTTTTTTCAATGCACATAGATTTGTAATTTTTTTATGGTTTCACATGAATAGGTATCCAAATTCCCTTTTATCTTATCATGACATATTTTCCTATTACCCTTTATTCCCACAATCTTCCCATATTCAATTAACACATAAATTCTATCTTAAGCTAACCAAAGATTCAATTGGGATTTTCAATTGTTTTTCTGCTTAAGGCTAGTAATGTGGTAAAATATAGAACAAATGGGATTAAAAACGGCTCAAAGTGGTTAACAAAGGTAATTAAAAGGGTCGGCTTATTTGGGATACGTGAGCTAAACAAAAAATAGCCTCAATCATATGCATGCACATAACACTTTAACATTGGACATATAGGATAAAGCAAAATTCAGATTACAATTATAGAGAAGTAAACACACAAGAGAAGATATTTATGGTTAAATAGTGTAACCATGTATTTAGGCTCAAAGTCTCACGGGTTGTGTGTTCTTTTAGCTCAAAAATTCTATTCCAATTTCAACTTTAAACAAATTTAACATCAATGTTTTAATTTAAATTAGTGAAATTTTCGAAAAATATGTGGTCTTAAAAGAAACTTATTGTCTTTTCAATCAGGTAGAACATGCATGCAATTAACCTACTAATATGCAATCTAACCTATTCTAAAGAAAAAGAAGTTGGTGTTAGGGGGAAAGAATTACCTCTAGAAGTCAGGTACTGACCGATCTCCCCACACTTAAGGCTTTGCACCGTCTTCGGTGCCATCTGTTAGGAACAAGGGTGGACTGGTGGCAGTGTCTCCACAATCGGGACCGTCATGGCTCCCTGTGCTAGTAAAGGAAGTGGAGTCCGGAGTGCCTGGGTCCTTGTCAGGTCTGTGGTTGCCTGTGAGTAGCTCCTTGAGGTATTTGTTCCTCACCTTGCTGTGGATTTGGGGTAGCTTTCTCCTTGCCTTTCTTGGTAGCCATCCTGAAAGGAAACGAGTAAAGACATAAATATTTCAAGGGTTATAGCAAGGAAAAGAATGGGAAATGTGGTAATCAATGCACAGGAATGGATAATGAGGTGAACACATGGTCATGACTACATGTGGCAAATCAAAAATTGAAATATAGGAAGTGCATGTGAAGACAGTTAAATGCTAGGTGTTTATTGGCATGCCGGCATGGGCATGAGTAGCATTGATCAAGCATTCAATGTCCAATTTAGATTACCAAGTCATTCAAACTAACAATATGTTTGTAATAACAATTATATTTAATTAATAAAATATAAAAAGGGTTTTGTGAAAAGCAAGCATATAGAATAGTAGATTAAAAGAAATCCAAAAATAGTGCACAATGCCATATGGGCGTTTTCACAAACACATAGCATGCATGTTAAATAAGGTATGGAAATTATTAAATTGAACATGCAAGCAACCCTATAATAATATTATATAATTGTTAAACAAGTCCTAAACAATCCACAAGCAACATATGAAAATAATGACCTAAATAAATCTCCAACACCAATAGGAAGGGAAAGAAAAGAAAAAGAAAATATGGAGAAGGAAAGTAGAAAAGAAAGAGAAAGAAAACATGATAATTAGAAGAAAAATGAAAAAGTAGGGAGAGAAGAAAAAAAGAAAAACCTTGGTAATGGTGGTGGGAAAGAGGGAGTAGAAGGGAGGAAGAAAGGAGGAAGAAAGGAGAAAGAATAAGGGGGAAAAGAAATAAGATTGGGGGAAGAAAAGATGAGACAATCTGGCAGATTTGAATGAATTGGGCGGCGCAAGCGACGCGGACGCGTGGTGCACGCGGTCGCGCGGAGAGCCCGTGAAGAAATTGACGCGGACGCATCGATCACGCGGACGCGTGATATGGTTTGCGCTAGGGGCGCGAGGGCAGCTTCGCGCTCACACAACTCTCTGTTTGAAACATGTTTTTGCAAAATTCAGGGTGACGCGATTGCGTGGTTGACGCGATCACTTGAGTGGCCAGATATAGACAACGGCACGGACGCGTGGGGCATGCGTTCATGTTGCAGGGCTTGTGTGACTAGCACAAGTGCAGCCCAGCTCCCGCACAACTCACTGCCATACACCCTTTTACGTCGATTTGCAGAGCCACACGTTCACGTGGTTGACACGGACGCGTAGGGAGGTTATTTGACAAATGACACGAGTGCGTCCTCTACGCGGACGTGTGGGTCAAATGGTGCCAGGGCACGCCTCCAGTTATATTCTTGCACAACTCTCTATTCGTTTTCTTATTCTCTCTGAGCTACCTGCGATGTGGACGCATCGGCGACGATGTCGCGTCGCGGCTCTCCCCTTTTTTTTATGTTTTTTTTAAATATGCAAATGCAGATGCAAACTAAATGTGCTAGTAATGAGAAGAGTTATTGAAAAAGAAAACTAAGAGTAAAGAAAGGAACGATCATACCATGGTGGGTTGTCTCCCACCTAGCACTTTGCTTTAATGTCCTTAAGTTGGACGCTTTATTAGCTCAGTCTTCTGCTATGAGTGGATCCTCCAAGAGGAAGATATCTAACTACTTGTTTTTCGTCACCTTCTCACCATGGTAGAGCTTTAAACGATGTCCATTAACTTTGATGAGTTCAGAGCTTGAAGGGTGACTTAGGTGAAAAACTCTGTACGGCTCAGCCTTCTCGACTCTATATGGACCTTCCCACCTTGATCTCAACTTGCCTGGCATGAGCCTCAGTCTAGAGTTGTAAAGGAGGGCTAAATCCCCAGGTTGGAACTCTTTCCTCTTGATGTGCTGGTCATGTACAACCTTCATCTTTTCCTTGTACAGCCTTGAGTTCTCATAAGCTTCTAGGTGAAGGCTTTCCAATTCTTGCAGTTGCAACTTCCTTTCAGCTCCGGCTTTCTCAAATCCCATGTTGCATTCCTTTACTGCCCAAAAGGCTTTGTGCTCTACTTCAACTGGAAGATGACATACTTTTCCATAAACTAAGTGAAAAGGATTCATCCCAATGGGTGTCTTGTATGTTGTTCTGTATGCCCAAAGTGCATCTTGTAGCCTGGTGCTCCAGTCTCTTCTATGAGGTTTGACTATCTTTTGCAATATGCATTTTATCTCTCTGTTAGACACCTCGGCTTGCCCATTAGTCTAAGGATGGTAGGCTGTTGCTACTTTATGAATGATCATATGCTTCTTCAGTAGTCCTGTTAGTCTCCTGTTACAAAAATGGGTGCCTTGATCGCTCACGATTGCTCGTGGTGATCCAAAGCGACAAATAATGCGGTTTCTAACAAAGGAAACAACAGTGTTAGCATCATCGGTGCGAGTAGGAATTGCTTCCACCCATTTAGAAACGTAATCAACAGCTAACAATATATAAAAATGACTATTAGAATTTGGAAATGGACCCATGAAGTCAATGCCCCAAACACAAAAAATTTCACAGAAAAGCATAATTTGTTGAGGCATCTCATCCCTCTTAGATATATTACCAAATTTTTGGCATGGGAAACAAGATTTACAAAATTCAGCAGCGTCTTTAAAAAGAGTAGGCCACCAGAATCCACAGTCTAAGATTTTTCTAGCTGTACTTTGAGGGCCAAAATGTCCTCCACTTTCAGATGAGTGACAGGCCTCTAAAATGGACTGGAATTCTGATTGAGGCACACACCTTCTAATTACCTGGTCAGCGCCACATCTCCATAAATATGGGTCATCCCATATATAATATTTAGACTCACTTTTTAGCTTGTCTCTTTAACGCTTAGTAAAGTTTGGAGGAAAAGTGCGGTTAACTTGATAATTAGCTACAGGTGCATACCAAGGGACTACCTCATATATTGCTTGTAGGTTATCAAATGGGAAATTATCAACTATAGGAGTGGAGTCATCTTTAATGTGCTCAAGGCGACTCAAGTGCTCTGCCACTAGATTCTGGTTACCACTCCTATCCTTTATTTCTAAATCAAATTCTTGTAGTAGCAGTATCCAACGTATAAGCCTTGGTTTGGATTCTTTTTTAGCTAATAAATACTTTAGAGCTGCGTGGTCTGAATACACTACTACTTTAGTACCAAGTAAATAGGCTCGAAATTTATCCAGAGCAAAAACAATAGCAAGAAGCTCTTTCTCAGTAGTAATGTAGTTAGACTGAGCAGCATCTAAAGTCTTAGACGCATAATCAATGACAAAAGGATCCTTACCTTCACGTTGAGCCAGCGCTACTCCTACTACATGGTTGGAAGCATCGCACATGATTTCGAATGGCTGGCTCCAGTCAGGTCCTCTCACAATTGGAGCTTGAGTCAGGGCGGTCTTCAGCTTATCAAACACTTATTTGCAATCCTCATTGAACTCAAACTCGATATCCTTCTACAGTAATCTAGATAAGGGAAGGGCTACCTTACTAAAGTCCTTAATGAATCTCCGGTAAAAACCTGCATGGCAGAGGAACGAACGAACTTCCCTCACAAAGGAGGGATAAAGCAAACTAGAAATAACATCCACCTTTGCTGGATCTACAGAAATGCCAGTATTAGACACAACATATCCTAGTACAATCCCTTGTCTTACCATAAAGTGACATTTTTCAAAATTCAATACAAGGTTTGTACTGACACATCTATTTAGTACTCTAGATAAACTATCCAAGCAAAGGCTAAAGGAATCACCATAAACGCTAAAATCATCCATAAAAACCTCCATACAGTCCTCAAGAAGGTCAGAGAAAAGACTCATCATGCACCTTTGGAAAGTAGCTGGTGCATTGCACAAGCCAAAGGGTATTCTCTTATAGGCATAAGTCCCAAAAGGACATATAAAAGTAGTCTTTTCATGATCTTCAGGAGCTATATGAATCTGGAAATAGCCTGTGTAACCATCTAAAAAGCAATAATGTAATTTACCTAACAGGCGATCCAGTATTTGATCAATGAATAGAAGAGGATAGTGATCCTTACGAGTGGCTTGGTTGAGACGCCTGTAATCAATGCAGACCCTCCAGACTTCTTGGGCACCACTTGTACTGGGCTCACCCATTCACTGTCTGAGATGGGGTAAATGATATCTGCCTCTAGTAGTCTGGTCACTTTCTTCTTGACAACCTCTAAGATAGTGGGGTTCAGTCTTCTTTGGGGTTGACGAACGGGTCTTGCTCCCTCTTTTAAAAATATTCTGTGCTCACAAACTTGAGGGTTGATGCCTACTATGTCTGCCAAACTCCACCCAATTGCCTTCTTGTGCCTCCTCAGCACACTAAGTAACTGCTCTTCTTGTTGAGAAGTGAGTTCCTGTGCAATGATAACTGGAAACTTCTGCTTGTCCTCGAGGTAAGCATATTTGAGGTGTGAAGGGAGGGGTTTCAATTCTAACTTCTGCTCATGGTCAGGCTCTGGATTTTCTGGAGCTGGTGGCAATGGTAAAGTACTTTCATTGTCCTTAGAAAGTGTCCCCACACTCGGACCTTGTCCTATGTACTTCTCTTCGAACTCCTCTTGGTGAACTTCAGCTACGGTTTCATCTATGATGTCACACTGGAGGGTAGAATGATCTTCTGGAGGGTGCTTCATAACTCCATTCAGATTGAAGCTTACTACTCGGCCGTCTATTTCAAAAGAGTATGTTCCTGAAAAAGCATCCAATTTGAACTTCAAGGTCTTCAGGAAAGGTCTTCCGAGTATGATTGATGATGGCTTTTCTGAGTCATTTTGGGGTCTCTCCAGGATATAAAAATCAATGGGGAATGTGAGCCCCTTAATACCCACTAATACATCTTCAGCAACTCCAGCCATTGTAATAATGCTTTTATCTGCTAACACAAAACGAGATGCCGACTTTTTTAAGGGAGGGAGCCTCAAAACATCATATATAGACAATTATACTAACACATGCTCCTAAATCACACATACAGTCAGAAAATATCACACCACCAATAGTACAATTAACCATACATGGACCTGGGTCACTACACTTTTCAAGTAAACATCCCATTAAAACAGATATGGAACTACCCAAAGGAATAGTTTCTAATTCATTAATTTTGTCTTTATGTATGCATAAATCTTTTAGAAACTTTGCGTATTTAGGTACCTGTTGAATAACATCAAAAAGGGGAACAGTTACCTTAACCTTTTTGAGTATTTCTACCATTTTGGGATCAGGTTCTAACTGCTTCTTGGGCTTCCTTACAAGTTGTGGAAATGGAATAGGAATGGCGTTTTTTACAGTGTCTGCGCCCTTTGGAGCTTCTTCCTGTGATTAAGTTTCTTCTTCTTCAGCCATGTCCTGTATATCCTCTTCCTCCTCAACATCTTTTATTTCCACTACCTCTTCAGCTGAGGCGTGTTCTGGTGGGTTTGGCTCTTCCTGATTCCTTTCTTGCAATGTGGTTCTGGACCTTAGGGTGATGGCATTAATGCCACCCTTTGGATTGGATAATGGTTGAGAGGGGATTCCACTGGAGCTCAAAGGCTGGTTATTGGGGTTACTCATTGATCCAATCTGTGAGATAAGAGCTTGCAAGGTAGAGTTCAGACCATTTAGAGTAGAAGTAAGGTTGCTTTCCATGGCATGTTGTCTCCGATCAATAGATTGTAGTAACTCATCATTTGGAAATGAAGAAGGACAAGTGATCTGAGAAGTCTGCTGTTGGTTATGCTGTGATCCTTGGAATTGCCTCAGATGAGGTGCTCTGTAAGGCTAGTTCTGGTTCTGCTACCTGTTGTTGTTATTATTCCACCTCTGATTTCCCTGATTGTCTCTGCCTCCTTTGTTATTGTTGTCTCTCCAATTCTGATTAGAATTATCTCTCTAACCTTGGATGGAATTGTCTTGCCTTCCATGGTTGTAGTTACCAACTTGATAGTATCCTTGATTGGGATGGTCATAGAAGTTATGAGTGGCTGCTATAGTGTTATCTTCTTGCTGGAGCTGCGGACATTCATCAGTATAATGGCTATAATCAGCACAGATTCTGCACACTCTCTGTGGGACTAACTGTTGGCCTTGCTGTGGTGGAGAAGGTTGAGATTGCTGAGCTTGTTATTGATTCAATTGCATCTGCTTCAGTAAGTTGGTCATTTCACAGATACTTTGAGTTAGAGCAGCAGTCTCCCTGCTAGAGGATACTTCTGCAACAGCTTTTGAACGACCTTGTTTATGCCTGTGATTCCAAGTAGATTCAGCTAAGTCACTGATCAATTGCCATGCCTCATTAGTGGTCTTATACTTTTTCATAGACCCATTGCTAGCACCTTCCAATGTGGTCTTATCTTGAGATTTCATGCCCTGTGTAAAGTAGCCGAGCAAACTATCTTGTCAATCATATGGTGGGGGCATGCTTCCAGAAGATTATTGAAGCACTCCCAATACTCATAGAGAGTCTCAGATTCATCCTGAACGATCACGGAGATGTCTTTTCTTAGTTTATCGGTAACCTCAGCTGGAAAGAATTTCTCCCGAAATTCTCTTCTAATGCCTTTCCCTCAAGAGAGAATGGGAAGGCTTTTAACAGAATAGAAGTTTCGTCAGTACCATCACGCTTAACAGTAGAACAAGCTGTCTGGAAATCCCTATGGTGCTTGATAGGCTCTTGAGCAGGTAAGCCATGAAACTTGGGCATCAAGTTGAGTAGTGCAGTCTTTATTTCAAAATCCATAGCCACTGCTGGGTGGCGTGCCTGGAATAGTTATAGTGTAAAATCAGGGGCTACAGCCTCCTGGATAGTGACTCTCCTAGGTGCTGCCATGTCACTTGCACGTGAATCAACTGGATCAGTAGAGGGGGAGCTTGTTTCTCCCTTAGATGACATTTCAGATTCGTCCTCGGAGAGGACTAGCCGACGCCGAGCTTGCCTTATACGTGAAATAGTTCTTTCAATCTCAGGGTCAAATACTGGCAAGCTTGGATCAGGAAGTGAACGCATCATTTAATGAAAGAAATGTGCAGCTCATTGTAACAAAAATAGAAAAGAAAAATGCAATTAAATAAATTCCAATCAACAAATTAGCACACTATTGCAACTCCCCGGCAACAGCGCCAAAAATTGACGTGGCGAAAATTGGCGAGTTAAGAAATTATTATAAGAGATATGTTGCAAGTACAGTCCTTAACGAGCCAAAAATCTGCTTATCAATTTAGAAGAGTTGTCACAATATTGAAATTAAAATACTGGGAGTATGAATCCCAGGTCGTTTCCCAACGAGTTGCAGAAAGATGTGCTATTTTATTAATCAAATATTTTCAAAAATAGGTTGAGTTGATAAACAGGAAATTAAATCAGAGAATTTAGATAATTTAAATAAAAACCTTGACTGGGAGTAGATTAGTTGGAAGCCCTATTCTTGTTGAAGTACTCTCAAAATTAATTGATAATTGAATGTTGCTCTGCTTAGTTATCCCTTACTAGTTAGAGGAAAGTCAAGCAAGTTGGAAAGCTATTTCTAGTCACAAGTCCTAATCCTCTCCCTTGGGAAGGACCAGTGTCAATGACTAGAGGGTAATCCAACAATGAACCCAATTGCAATTTTTCTCTTGAGTAATCCAACTCAAGGTTTTCTTTCAATCATCTCCCAATCAAGTTATGGAACTACTCGCTCATTATGTTTGTAAAATCCACGAAATAAGAAAAGGAAATATTGAAAAACATGATAAATAATAATCAAAGGAATCAATTAAAAATAAAAATAGTTCTTGTATTAATAAATTCTAAAAATAATCCAATAATAATTCTGTGTAAATAAAGGACGTGGAAAAGTAAGTGACAGGTAAGGAAACAAACTAGGATGATGAAGTCTTGACAGAGGTAATAACTCTTCACAATATCCCGATCCAAAAAGCAATAAAATCAAAATCCTAAGATCTATGAATGTATAGAGAGAAAACCTAGAGGAGAGGAAAAATCAGATCTAAAACTAAAAATTATGCAGAATGAATGTTCTTCTTTATCTCTGCATGTTCCCTGGCTCTAATCTGTATTTCTGGGCCAAAAATTGGGTTGAAATACGGTCCAGAATCTGTGCCAGTGACTTCTGTAATTCTGCAGATCGCGCAAGTCACGCGGCCGCGTCGTCCACACATTCGCATCACTCAGCATTTCTCGGACCAAGCGTGCACGTCGTCCACACATTCACGTCATTCGTGCAGCTTCCAATCCGCGTGGTTGCGTCAGGCACGCGAGCGCGTCACTATGATTTCTTCCATTTCGCGCGGTCACGTGAGCCATGCGACCGCGTGACTTCTCGCTGGTCATCTCCTCAATTCCTTGTATTCCTTCCACTTTTGCATGCTACCTCTTCATTCCTTACGCCATTCCTGCCCTATGAAGCCTGAAACACTTAACACACAGATCACGTCATCGAATGGTACGAATGAAGATAAAAATATACAACTAAAAGGTCTTTAGGAAGCAAGTTATCAATCATAGAATATTTTTAGGAAGGAATTGTAAATACATGCAAATCATATGAATAAGTGGGTGAAGACTTGATAAAACTACACAATTAAATACAATATGAATTATAAAATAGCGGTTTATCAATTTGGTTATATCCCGAGTAGGCATCCATAAAAGATAGGTATCGATATCCTGAGGCTATGTTGACTAGAGCATCAATGCTCGAGAGAGGATAGGGATCTTTGAGACAAGCTTTGTTAAGGTCGGTGTAATCGACACACATCCTTCACTTTCCATTTTGTTTCTTTTCCAAAACAACGTTAGCTAGCCACAATGGGTATTTTACTTCCCTTATGAGCCCTGCTTCCAGTAAGGCTTGTACTTGTTCCTTTACGACCTGTCCTTTCTGGTCCAAGCTTCCGACGCTTTTGTTGAGTAGGTCGGGAACCCGGGGTACACTACGAGTTTGTGGGACATTAGGTCGGGATCTATGCCAGGCATGTCGGAGGCTTTCCAGGCGAAGAGGTTGGAGTTTTTCCTTAGTAGGTCAATGAGCTGCTCCTTCAGGCCTCGCTCCAGATTAGCCCCTATATTTGTGATTTTGTCAGGGTGGCGCCGATTTGTACCTTTTCTATCCTGCCTCCAGGTTGGTGGCAGAGTTCTTCTCGAGTTCGGACTCCACCTAGCTCAATCGTATTGGCCTCTTTGCCTCCAGGGTTGCCTTTTAAATTAAGGCTTCTCATTCTGAATTTCAAAGGATAAAGTGAGATGCCAAAACTGTTCAGAAGCAAAAAGCTACTAGCCCCGCTCATCTAATTGGGACTAAGTTTCACTGATATTGTGAGATTCATTGTATATTCTCTTCTTTTTATCCTATTTGATTTTCAGTTGCTTGGGGACAAGCAACAATTTAAGTTTGGTGTTGTTATGAGCAGATAATTTATACGCTTTTTGGCATTGTTTTTAGATAGTTTTTAGTAGGATTTAGTTAGTTTTTAGTATATTTTTATTAGTTTTATAGCATTTATGCACTAGGTTTTGGTCCCTCTAATGGTGGTAATTCCTTCTGCCGTGGGGAACTTCATGCAGAGGTAAGGTGTTGAGACGATAGCTGCAAGTCGGTTTAAGGTTGTCTGACCTATTAAGGCATTATATGCCAAATTTACATCAACCACAATGTAATAAATGCTTAGTGTCATCGGCATTGCACCCTTTCCAAAAGTGGTGTATAAGGAGATGTACCCAAGGGGTCGGATTGGCATATTCCCCAGTCCGAATAGCTTGTTGGGGTAGGCCTTTAAATCCTTTTCTTCTAACCCGAGTTTATCGAAAGCGGGTTTGAATAGGATATCCGCCGAGCTACCCCGGTCTATCAAGGTTCTATGGAGGTTCGTGTTTGCGAGAATCATAGTTATCACCACGGGATCATCATGCCCAGGTGTTATCCCTTGGGCGTCTTCTTTGGTGAATGAGATAGTAGGTAAGTCGGATATTCTGGCCTCATCCCTGACTTGGTATACCATTTTGAGATGCCTTTTTGGTGATGATTTTGACATTCCTCCTCTAGCAAAGCCCGCATTGATCATGTGTATGTGTCGTTCTGGGGGGGTCTAAGGTGGACGTTCTTGTTGTCGTTCCTCTGCCTCCCTCATTCTCTTCCTCAGGTCGTCTGATTTGTTGGTCAGATATCTGTCTAGTTGGCCTTCTCTGACCAACTTTTCCACGACATTCTTCAAGTTGTAACAATCGTTGGTGGGATTTCCATAGAGCTTATGGTACTCATAGTATTTTGTCTGACTTTCTGCCTTCTTATGTTTGATTGGACGAGGAGGTGGAAGTTTTTCCGTGTGGTAGATCTCTCTGTAGACATCCACTAGAGAAACTCGGAGGGAGTATAGTTGTGGTATCTTCGGGGCTTTTTTGAGTTTTGTTCTTCCTTCTTCTTGGGCTCTTTTTCTTTTTTCGCGAGCTTGATGGGGCAGGTTTCCTCCATGTTGATAGGGCAGGTTTCCTCCATGGAAAGGTTCCCTAAGTCGGTAGTTTTCCTCCATGTTGATGTATTTTTCTACCCTTTCTTGGACTTCATTCAAGGAAGCTGGGTGCCTCATAGATATGGATTGAGAGAATGACCCTTCTTTAAGGCCATTGACTAATATCATGATCACGACTTCAGTAGGCAGATTCTGAATCTCCAAGCAGGCTTTGTTGAACCTTTCCATGTAGTTTCTGAGGGTTTCCCCGATTTCCTGCTTGACTCCTAGCAAACTTGGGGTCTGCTTTGCTTTATACTTTTGGATAGAGAATCTGGTCAAGAACTTCCTTGCCAGATCTTTGAAGCCAGTTACCGACCTGGGGGGAAAGTTATCAACCACTTCATTGCCGCTTTAGTCAAAGTGGTTGGAAAAGCTTTGCAACCGGTGGCATCAGAGGCATACGCCAGGTACTTCCTACTTTTAAAGTTACTGAGATGGTGCCTTGGGTTGGTTGTTTTGCCATAGAGATCCATGTCAGGTGTTTTAAAGTTCCTAGGGACTTTGGCCCGCATAATTGATGACAAGTCATCATATACCCATTTTTCAAGCTAATTTCACTTGTTTTATTAGTCTTTATGCACTTTCTTGCATCTTAAGTAAGTGATTTGGAATGAAAATACATAACTTCTTTAGATCAAGCAACTACCATTAAATTGATGCTAACTCATGAGGTTTAAGCTAATTTTAATTGAACTTTAATTGATTTGTAA
Organism: Arachis stenosperma; assembly: GCF_014773155.1. Lineage (NCBI taxonomy): Eukaryota > Viridiplantae > Streptophyta > Magnoliopsida > Fabales > Fabaceae > Arachis > Arachis stenosperma. The sequence continues at coordinate 123,160,967 of NC_080379.1, forward strand.
GCCTTATGAATTTAGTGATACTTTGAGTAGTTGTTTTGGTTGATTGTAGGTGAAGAAAAGAAGAAAAGAGAAAGCGTGGCTTAAGAAAGCGTGGCCCAAGGAGAAAAAGGCGTTGCGCATAAAGAAGGGAGCAAGCATTGCCCTTCACAAGGGCAGACTGCCCTCTAGGAGGGCAACATAAGGAAACAAGGCTTGAAGAGGCAACTCTGCCCTGCCCACGACAAGGGCAGAGCACAAAATTGTGCCTTGGATCAAAGAAGAGAAAAACCTTGCCCTGCCCTCCACAAGGGCAGTATCGGGCCTTCATGGAAAATAAATCAAAGGAAAAAGCCTACCAATGCTTGCCACAAGAATCGAACACGGCACAATGAGGAAGCAAGGAACTAGGCCTCATTATGGTGCCAAGAAAGCCAAGGAAAAATAGTAGCGTGTGAATCGGCCAAGTCTCGAACACGGGACTTCAATTTGGAAACACTGCCAGGGCAGGGCAGCATTTTGTTGTGGCACACACAGACGCACCAAACTGGCGCACCAAGGGACGGTTCTGTGATGACATGTCACCATGTCATGTTTTTCTATGCTTTTTCCTTTGTTTTCAATAGGTTCTATGCACTTTCTTGAGCCATAAGTAAGCCAATTGGGTAGATTTTCATGCTTCCTTTGATTTAATCAACCATGTATGAATTCATGCAATTTCATGAGGTTTTATGCTATATTTGATGCATATTAGGATTGAATGAATATCTCATGATTTTGAGCATAGCTTTGATGTGTTTGGTTGATTAATGATAGGTGAAGAAAGCTTGAAGAAAGGTTGAAGCAAGAAGGAATAACTAGAAGCAAAGAGAGGACAATGAAATAAGTGAAATTGAACCAGGAAGCAAAAAGTTGGACCTGAAGTTAGCCCTCAAACTTTTGCACAAACTTTTGGGTGAAAAGTTAGCCTCAAAGTTAGACCCCTAACTTTTGGGCTAACGTTGGAAATTGAAAATCACTCCCTGGGCTACTAAAGTTTGCGCCAACGTTAGACCCCTAACTTTTGGGCTAACGTTGGCACATGAAAAATACAAAGGGGGTACCAAAAGTTTGCGCCAACGTTAGACCCCTAACTTTTGGGCTAACGTTGGCGCCACACACCACAACAGCTTGAAGGGGTATACTTCCAACAAGAATAACTTGAGCTACAGAGCTCCAAATGAGGTGATTCAAGAAGCATTGGAAAGTAGGAATCAAGAGCTTTCCAAGCATATATGGCACTGCATGGTGGACACTAAAATTGAGGGAGAAAACTGCCCCGCAATGTGCATAAACGAACATGGTGGCAACCTGCAGTGAGGCCTACTGACCTCTGCACCTTCAACGGAGTATAACTCTAGCTGTAGAGCTCCAATTGATGCGCTTCCAACGGCAATGGAAAGTAGACATTCAGGGCTTTCCAACAATGTATAATAGTATGGGGTGGACAATACGTTTGAGCCTCCAGAACTGGCGTTTTCGCTAACGTTTGAGGCAAACTTTACCTCAAGAGCAATCAACCAAGGCCTCTCTCAACCCAATTCCCTCAAGAGCAAGGGCCCATGATCATCACTCAAAGGCACAAGAAATAGATAAAATAGGAATTTCATTTAATTGTAATTTGTTTTTAATTTCATTTTCATTTCCATTTTGTAAAGCCTATATAAGGCATCATTTTCATATTTGTGGGGGGGCTAGCTCCACTAGGGAGCACTAGGATTCGAGAGCTCTCTCTTTAATTTGTTTTTGAGTCTTGGGTTGGAGAATTGAAGGAATTCTGTTTCAATCTCATCCTAAGATCTCTCTGCTTTATTTACTGCACACTTGAATTTCAGTTTCGGTTAATTGCTTCTTCATCTACTCCTTCTGCACTTTACATTTCTTTAATTTCTTTGCAATTGCTCTTGTTGGATCTAGGAAGGCATTGAGATCTAGACTTGGTTATCTAGTCTCTTGGGTCCTGAGATCTGAATTCCAATTTCACATTCTCTGTTTAATGCTTTTCATGTTTATTTACGTTTCTGTTTTTTTTTTATCCGATTCAATCAAGTTATATTCCAATCTTCTAATTGTTGCAATTTACTTTTCCTTGTTTAAATTCTGCAAATCCAATTCCCAATTCCCTTTACAATTTCATGCAATTTATAATTCTTGCAATTTAAGAGTCTTGCAATTTACATTTCTTGCTCTTTAAGTAACTTACCAATTTACATTCTGCAACTTTAAATTCATTGTCCTTTACTTTCTGTTGGTTACAATTTCACACAATTCACATAAATGTTAGCTTGACTAAACTAATCACCCACTAAAGTTGCTTGATCCATCAATCCCTGTGGGATCGACCTCACTCCCGTGAGTTATTATTACTTGATGCGACCCGGTGCACTTGCCGGTGAGTTTTGTGTCGGATCGTTTTCCGCACATCAAGTTTTTGGCGCCGTTGCCGGGGATTGATTAGATCAACAATGATTAAGTGGGTGAGAAGTTTAGATTAAGCATTTTCTTTGTTTTTGTTCTCCGCTCTAAGTTGAAACCAAGGTGTTTGAGTTATTGCCTCACTAAGAAATTCATCTCTGAGATATGAATTTCAATTCTCCTTGGTGTTGTGTTTTACAAAATTCAAATGGAGTTCAACTCATCTTATGATCAAACAAATTTTATGGGATATTACCCATCATCACCAATCTCTAATGGTGGCTGGGAATATCACCCAGAGAATACACATTCTGAGCACTCCAATTCATGGAGATTTGCTTCAGAACCACAAGATGAGAAAGAAAATCATATGGGATATTTCCCTCCACCACAAAATGATGCAAGTCATGATTCTAATGGTGGCTGGGAAGGGAATTCTAGTGCTCCATATGATAATCATCCAAAGATATCATCACTTGACCATACTTCAACCGAAAGCCCCTTTCAAAACTCACCACCCACACAAACTTCCATGAACCACTCAAGGCTTTCAGAGCTTGAGTCCAAGCTCGAAAAATATGGGAAAGAAGCACGAATAGCCTGGAAAAGGCAAGAAGCCCTCTACAATAAGATGAATGAAGAATTGGAGCAAGTAAAGAAAGAAATCATCTTCAAGAAGATGAATAGGCCTTTAGAGCAAACAAGGGGGAACTTAGAACCATCAAACAGTGAGGATGAAGACAAATTTGTGGGTGAGGAAGTGGAAAAGCAAGATAAGGAGGTCACTGCATCAAGTGAACTTTCAATGAAGAATGAGGTGGTTGAACCTGAAACTGCACTTGAGATGACAAGAGAACATGAAGACTCACAACTCTCACAAACCCCCCTGGACCAAAATGCCTCAACACTTGAATCCATGATTGAAAGGTATGAAGAGGAGATGAAGAAATATTGGGAAGATCGACAAACCTCCTCCATGATAGAGTTATTAAAACAAATGTTGGGTGTAAAAGAGGAAGTGGAGGAGCAAAAGAGTGAAGAAGTCTTTCCAAACTCAAGTGAGGCAGAGAAGTACATAAAGGAGGAGTTCATGGAACCACCAATACAAAAGGCTCTGGATGAATACAAAACTCCAATAATCACACAGCAACCAAGACTTGGATTCAAAGAAGTGAAGGCAACTAACAAAAGCACCAATCCTGTCCCTAATCCAGTTAGCAAGATCAATCAAGCCATTTGCAAAAGGAAGCTTGCTGAGAAAAAGCCAAGGCAAGGGACAGTAGCTGAAACTTCTCCTCCTTTGAAGTCATTTCTCTTAACAAACTGGAAGAAGAGGAAGAAAGTAAAGAACAACATGCCAACAGTAGGTAACGTTTCTCTTCTATGCTTTGTTTTCTTTCTTTACTTTGTTTAAATTCAATAAAATGGCATATGGTTACAATCTAAGTTTGGTGTTGCCCTGCAACAAATTGTTCTCAATCTTTTTGGATGATTGCATCAAATCAAAAATGAAAGTGACACACCAAGATTCTAAGTTTGGTGTGCCACTTATTTTCTATGCAATTTATTCAAGCAACACTACTTGTCTGCATAATCATAATGCCTCTGCAGTTTTATTTGTCTCTTTTAATTTGACACTTTTTCATTTTGCTTTCTTTAGTCATTTTTTTTTCAGTTTTTAAATGCTTTTATTTTAGTTTGCTTAGTTACTGTGTTTGTTAATACATTACCAAGAGAGCTTTATTCATGGCAAATCTTGGCTTGGTGATTGTATTCAACAAATAACAGTTTCTCTTGTTTAGTTTTAATTCAAATAAATTGACATATGGTTGCATTCTAAGTTTGGTGTTGCTATGCAACAAAATTTGGTTCCAATTCTTACAAGATACTTGCATTAATTCCAAGTGAAAGTGTCACACTAAGTTTGGTGTACCACTTATCTTTTATGCAATGTATTGTGCACACCTTCTTATCTATGCAATCAAAATGTCTCTGTCTCTTGTGCCTTGATTATTATCTTTAATTTTGCTTGCTTAGAACACATGTACTACTAACTTTTCATTATGTAAGACATTCATGATCCATCTTAGCCCCATAGCCACGGTTCTAAAAGTTGCTTGAGGATGAGCAAGCATTCTGAGTTTGGTATGGGAAGGAGGAGAATGGGAGGAAAATGACAACAATAGAGAAGATGAACTACAAGGTTGTAAAGTTCCTTTTCCTCTCATTTGTTTCAAGCACTATAAACTGCATGATTGTCTTTACCTTCTCTGATTGCATGTGTGTATGAAAAAGCATAGTTTGATTTCTAAATTGCAACATGATGCTATGTCATTATGATTACCAACTTGAGTTTTGTGAATTCAAAAGCAACAAAGTATCATGATCATAAACAAACAAGGCATTAAAGAAGATTTTAGCATGTGCATAAAAGTATTGGAAAGCTAGTATGTTTGATTGTTGCTTAATTGCATTGGATTTTATTTAATTGAAGTTTTCATCTAGGACATTTTGTGAAATCTTTTAAATCATGAAAACCTTGAAAGCAAATGCAAAATAAAGCAAGAAAAGAAAAAGGGAAAGAATGAGAAAGCTGAAGGCTCTGAGTACTAATGGCAATTTATTTGTTAAGTGCTTGTGGTGTTTATGTATCAAGCCAAATGCTTGGAAACAAAACACTTAGAAGTCAAGGCTAGGCTCAAAGTGCAAAAGCACCCCCTCAAAGCTCAAGGCTCTGAGCATCAATGATTAGAGAGTCAAGAAAAGAAAAGAAAAATGAGCTTAATGAAGTCCTCTAATCAAATGCTTGTGGTGCTTATGTATCAAGTGGTAATACTTGAAAACAAAGCATTTAGAAGTCGTAGCTTTGTTATCAACTCATGGGGCAAAGCACCCAAAAGGAGAAGCTAATAAGAAAATCAAAAGCTTGTTTCAAGGAAGAAATATAAAAGAAAGATTTCATAAATTGAGCTAGATAGAAGCATCAATCATTTACATTTCTTTTGTGATTGTAGCATGCTTAGAAAACTAGCTTACCATGAATATTGAGTTGCTACCCTTCTTACCTTGGATTGTCAATCTTTATTGCATGATTCTTTTCTTGCTTGGGGACAAGCAAGGTTTAAGTTTGGTGTTGTGATGACATGTCACCATGTCATGTTTTTCTATGCTTTTTCCTTTGTTTTCAATAGGTTCTATGCACTTTCTTGAGCCATAAGTAAGCCAATTGGGTAGATTTTCATGCTTCCTTTGATTTAATAAACCTTATATGAATTCATGCAATTTCATGAGGTTTTATGCTATATTTGATGCATATTAGGATAGAATGAATATCTCATGATTTTGAGCATAGCTTTGATGTGTTTGGTTGATTAATGATAGGTGAAGAAAGCTTGAAGAAAGGTTGAAGCAAGAAGGAATAACTAGAAGCAAAGAGAGGACAATGAAATAAGTGAAATTGAACCAGGAAGCAAAAAGTTGGACCTGAAGTTAGCCCTCAAACTTTTGCACAAACTTTTGGGTGAAACGTTAGCCTCAAAGTTAGACCCCTAACTTTTGGGCTAACGTTGGAAATTGAAAATCACTCCCTGGGCTACTAAAGTTTGCGCCAACGTTAGACCCCTAACTTTTGGGCTAACGTTGGCACATGAAAAATACAAAGGGGGTACCAAAAGTTTGCGCCAACGTTAGACCCCTAACTTTTGGGCTAACGTTGGCGCCACACACCACAACAGCTTGAAGGGGTATACTTCCAACAAGAATAACTTGAGCTACAGAGCTCCAAATGAGGTGATTCAAGAAGCATTGGAAAGTAGGAATCAAGAGCTTTCCAAGCATATATGGCACTGCATGGTGGACACTAAAATTGAGGGAGAAAACTGCCCCGCAATGTGCATAAACGAACATGGTGGCAACCTGCAGTGAGGCCAACTGACCTCTGCACTTTCAACGGAGTATAACTCGAGCTGTAGAGCTCCAATTGATGCGCTTCCAACGGCAATGGAAAGTAGACATTCAGGGATTTCCAACAATGTATAATAGTATGGGGTGGATGATGACAAGTCATCATATACCCATTTTTCAAGCTTATTTCACTTGTTTTGTTAGCATTTATGCACTTTCTTGTATCCTAAGTAAGTGATTTGGAGTGAAAATGCATAACTTCTCTAAATCAAGCAACCACCATGAAATTAATGTTAAATCATGAGGTTTAAGCTAATTTTAATTGAATTTTAATTGATTTATAAGCCTCTTGAATTTAGTGATACTTTGAGTGGTTGTTTGGTTTATTATAGGTGAAGAAAAGAAAAGAAAAGGAAAAGCGTGGCATAAAAAGTGTAGTCGAGGACAGAAAAGCGTGGCCGAATCAAGAAGAAGCGTGCCGTATAAAATGGGGGAAGCAACATTGCCCTCCACAAGGGCAGAATGCCCTCTAGGAGAGCAACATTAGGTGACCAAGCAAAGGAAGGCAATTCTGCCCTGCCCACTCCAAGGGCAGAGCACAAAATGTGCCTTGAAACCAAGAGAAAAAGAACCTTGCCCTGCCCTTGTGGAGGGCAGAATCGGGCACTCCAAGGAAAGAAATTCAAGGGAAAATGTCACCCATGCATGCTACAAGGTTCGAACAAGGGACCATGAAGAAGCTAGGCACTAAGGTCCACTACCGTGCCAAGAAGCCAAGAAAAAATGTAGCGTGTTTGCCTCCTCCGTGATTCGAACTTGGGACGTGAAGGAAGGAACATTGCCCTGCCCTTGGCACAGGCAGGGCAGCATTTGAACTGGCGCACCACACACAAAATTCTGGCGCACCAATTTCCTTCCTGGCGCACCAATATTCGAATCACGGAGGAGGCAAACACGCTACATTTTTTCTTGGCTTCTTGGCACGGTAGTGGACCTTAGTGCCTAGCTTCTTCATGGTCCCTTGTTCGAACCTTGTAGCATGCATGGGTGACATTTTCCCTTGAATTTCTTTCCTTGGAGTGCCTGATTCTGCCCTCCACAAGGGCAGGGCAAGGTTCTTTTTCTCTTGGTTTCAAGGCACATTTTGTGCTCTGCCCTTGGAGTGGGCAGGGCAGAATTGCCTTCCTTTGCTTGGTCACCTAATGTTGCTCTCCTAGAGGGCATTCTGCCCTTGTGGAGGGCAATGTTGCTTCCCCCATTTTATACGGCACGCTTCTTCTTGATTCGGCCACGCTTTTCTGTCCTCGGCTACACTTTTTATGCCACGCTTTTCCTTTTCTTTTCTTTTCTTCACCTATAATAAACCAAACAACCACTCAAAGTATCACTAAATTCAAGAGGCTTATAAATCAATTAAAATTCAATTAAAATTAGCTTAAACCTCATGATTTAACATTAATTTCATGGTGGTTGCTTGATTTAGAGAAGTTATGCATTTTCACTCCAAATCACTTACTTAGGATACAAGAAAGTGCATAAATGCTAACAAAACAAGTGAAATAAGCTTGAAAAATGGGTATATGATGACTTGTCATCACAACACCAAACTTAAACCTTGCTTGTCCCCAAGCAAGCATCAAAACTAAGAGTAAATGAAATGAACAAGAAAAGAATGCATATCCTTATTATGCAGATAGCAGAACTTGATCTATGGGGCATTTATGCAGACAATGACAACTCATTTATTGTTGCTGCTGCATAATACACATTTTTCATCAAAGGTTTGCTAAACTTGCTGTTATAAGACTCACTTTTTACTCACTCCCTTGCTAACTTTTCTTGGCTTACAATGCTTAACAAGCTTATTATTCTTTTAGAGGTTGGGTGTCAAATGTTGCAGCATAGCCTTTGGCTTTATTTTCTTTTCTTTTTGCTCAACATATTTCCACCTAAGACACATGGCTCATTAATTCTTCCTAGGATCATTGATGCCCAGCATCTCTTTGGATAACTAAATGTTTTGTATCTAAGTTGCTCTTTATTGTGGATTTTCAATTGGCCATCCCAAATCAGTTGATCTAAGTGACCGGGTTTCAAAATACCCCTTAGAATTTACTCATCCAAGCAGATCTTAGTACAAGAACACCACAGGCATATGTCCTAAGGTCCAAGCTATTGGTGTCCAACCTTTGTTCTTTATTTTTCTTTGCCATTTTGGCTTTTTCTTTCTTCCCTTTTTTTTTCTGTTTTTGTTACCAAGGGTTGTTTCATTATTGATAAGAGTCTTTGTACAGCAAGCTAGCTCACACTTGAATGAAAATGATATTATGCAACAATTATTTCATGAGTTATGCATTTAATCAAACACATATACCACCACTGACTTCCATTCATACTTATGCAACATTGGATATTTTACTTTTCAATTCAAACCAAACTCTTTTATTCAAGCATATGGGAAACAAGATAAAATTTAAAGCTAGGTGATGGATAACAAGCATTATGCAGACTTATCATTTTTCTAGCTATTTATTAACTAACTAAAATGAAAAGCAAAGAACAGAAAGTGCACAAAGTAAAAGAAATAAATGATGGAGGCATATCATGTTTCAGACATGCATCTCCTTATTGGAGACATGAAAGAGGAAGTATGAAGGAACTTTGCCACCTTCTAATGGTTATGGCTGCTGCTTGATTCTCCCTTCTTCTTCTTTCTCTTCCCTGTCTTGGAGTAATCTCTGATCTCTTCACCAGGACATCTTCTACCCCAGACAGAGTCTAAGAGTCCTCTGAGCCCAAAATCTTCCAATCTGTTAAAGGTTGACTCAGTGTATTGATGAGATTTTGCTTGTTGCTTGGCTAAGAATTCAGGGCATTGTTCAAATGGCTTGATCTCAGGATTGAGTGTTGGCAAATTGTGGGTCAAGTACTCCAACCTTGCTTGCATGTTTTCATCATACTCCATTCTTTGTACGTATCTGACTTCTCCCATGGTATGATGAACATTCTTCCATTGATATAGGTTGTGACTATATTCCTCTGCTTTAGCTTGACTAAAATACAGCTTGTCATATGATTCTTTGAATTCTTTGTATTGCTCTTTTTGTCCTTCAAGAATCTGTGCTTGAAATTCTTGCTGCTGAGTCATCATTTGTTGTTGCCATCTCTCTTGTTTCTCCTCCATTTGACGCTGCCAAGCTTCCCGTTCCTCTTTTTCTTTCAAAAATTGCTCCATAAATTCAGGATGGGGCTCTCGATATTTCTCTTGGCCCTCCTGATTTTGGCCTTGTTGGATCTGCATGAGTTGATTCTGACCTTGTTGAGCCTGCATGAGTTGCTGAGATAATTCTTCAATTGATCTTTGCAATTGGCTCATATCTATGGCATCATAAACTTGATTTCGTCCTTCCTCTCTTTGTGATCTCCTTTGTCTAGGAGCTACTACCCCTTCTTGATTTTCTTCTTCATTAATTCCCTCCATGCTCTTCTTGGTAATCCATTTCCCTACTTTTACTTTTGTTGTGTCCTCATCTTCAAAAATTACATTAGCTCTGTTACATAGCCTGAGGATGGTACTTGGATGTCCAAGACCTTTTGATTTGCTTGTGCTATCGGCCATTGCTTGAATACTGTCAGCTATGAGTTGTGCAAGATTGATCTCACCTCCATGCAAGATGCAGTATGTCAAGAGTGCTCGTTTGATTGTGACCCAAGAGGCGTTTCCAGTAGGAAGGATAGATCTCCTCACTATTTCAAACCATCCCTTAGCCACAAGAGTAAGATTTATCCTCCTTATGTGACTTGGAATCCCCTTTGATTCTCTTTCCCAATCAGTATTTTCCATGCATAGCCCCTGCAGGATCTCATCAGGATTATTTTCCCGATGCAATCTAGCTTCATAACTAAGCTCTGGATAGGTTATGGTTCTCAACTTGAGGGCTCTTGTGATAGCAGCTGGGCTAAAACTCACTTCAACCCCTCTGACATAACTTGTGTAAGGAGCACTATCTTTGTTTTCTTTTGCAGCATTTGCATAGAACTCCCTAATCATAACTGCACTGATGTCAGTTGGAGGAGCACACAAGAGTTCCCACCTTCTTTCTCTTGTAATTTGCCTCATAATGGGGTATTCTCCTTCCCTTAATTCAAGGCCTTTCTCATAGATGACATTCTTTGCCTTCATGAACCTATGATATCTCCCTTCATGGAATTGGGATCTAAATTTGGTTGCATCAAAGGCTGGAGGTTCGGTTATCATAGGCTCTTTTCCCGGCCTTCTTTGTGAGCTTGAGGAGGCCATTAAAATTAAAGTGAAAAGAAGGAGGAAGTGAGAGTAGAAGAACTATGTGTTGTGTTTGGGAAGAGTTTTGGTTCGGTGAGGTAAGGGGATTATGTTGGTTTTTGGAAGTGGGAGAGAGTATGGTTTTAATATGAAAGTGGCTTGAAAGTATATACCGTGTTGGTGCAACGGCTATTAATAGGCCAAGTTTTCAAGCTTTTCCACAAAACCAAAATGAATGAATGAAGAAGGAACCGTTAGTGTTCATGAAGGGCTGAGATTGAATTGGTCATCTCAAGGATTCATGGAATGGACGGTCTGCATGCATGGTTGAGACTTGACAAGGATCCTCCTCCCATTGGCTGCATGTATTTAAGTGTCCAAGGATGCATGCATGCAGATTTTGTTCCCCATGAACGCGTTCTCCTAGGCACATAACTCCTCCTAGCCGTGGCCCCTCCTTGAGTTTTGTCTTAATCTTTTTCTCCTGCAAGAATCAAGATAGCTAGCCTTAGATCATTAATATGGCCGTTGGCAATTAATTTGTATATAAAATTTTTTTTTGTTTTGTTTATTATTATGAAAAATATTTTTGTGGTCAATTGTGTCCCTTAATTAAAGATGTTAAAGGTTGGTGAACACCAAACTTATCTTTTATTTAGGGGATGGCTTAGCAATTGCAAACCAATCTCACAATTGATGCATTTTAAAAAAATTATTGATGTATGATCCCTTGTCTGTATGGTTTTGAGTTCATGATTGGAAAATAATCCTCTGAGCATTGTTGCACATGCAGACACCAAACTTAGTGTTTGGTCATATGCTTCATTAAAAGAATTATGCATATGTTCTAAGAATGACTCCCTTTTCTTTTTGAAAAGCAAAAATTAAGTGTACCTTAAGGGACACCAAACTTAAAAGTTTGACATGTGCTTTAAAACAATGTATGCAGTCATTAGGCATGAAAGTTCAAAATCATATTCAGAGGAATCACAGCTTATTAAATAGAAGAGAAGACAGAAATCTTAAACCATGGGTTGCCTCCCATGAAGCGCTCTTTTATTGTCATTAGCTTGACATTGACCTCCCTTTAAGGTGGTTGATGTTGGTGATGTCTCAACTTGTCACCTCTCACTGTCAGCTTTCTTTGTGTGCCTTGATGTTCAATTTCCATGTGCTCAAGAGAAAGTATTTGGTTGACAGTGTAATAATCTTTTGCTCCCTGCTGTTGATATACTAGTTGCACCTTATCACCCTTAGAGAATCCTTCAGTTGGGAATTTCTTGTTCTTCCACCCTTTGTGAGCCTTTTTCTTATTCTTCATCTTTTTCTTGCTCGTTGATCTTCCTTTCTTGACAGTTACTTGAGTTGTGATGCCTTCCTTCTTGCTGATCACCCCTGCTTCCTTGTGAATCCCTTTGTCTTCTTGCATCTGTTTGTCTTTCTGTTCCCCTTCCTTTTCAGTTGGTTGCTTTGGAAGGAGATCATCACTCCTTTTGCTTGTTTCTTCGTCCCTCTGTACTTCTGGGAAGACTTTCAGGATGATGCTCTCCTCATGCAACCTGAGGGTTAACTCTCCTTGCTCTATGTCTACAATGGCTCTAGTAGTGGCCAGAAATGGTCGACCGAGTATTATGGAGTCACTTCCATTTTCTGAAGAATCCAGGATCACAAAGTCTGCTGGATAGATAAACTTGTCAACCTTGACTAAAAGGTTCTCTATCAGCCCTTTAGGATATACTATTGATTGGTCTACCAATTCCAAAGACATCTCTGTTGGTCTCACTTCCTCTATGCCAAGCTTTTTCACTAAAGAATATGGGATTAGATTTATGCTTGCTCCTAAATCACACATCCCCTTGTTGATGAATAAGTTTCCAATGGTGCATGGTAAGAAGAAACCTCCAGGGTCCTCAAGCTTGGGAGGGAGTCCCTTTTTAATGAGTGCACTGCATTCCTCACTGAGCATTACTGTTTCCTTCTCATTCCAATCTCTTTTCTTGTTGATGACTTCCTTTAGAAATTTGGCATACAGAGGCATTTGCTCCAATGCTTCAGCTAAGGGTATGTTGATCTCCAACTTCTTGAAAGTCTCAAGAAATTTGTGGAAGTGCTGATCCTTTGTTTCCTTGTGAAATCTCTGTGGATAAGGTAGTGGTGGTGTTGAGCCCTTCTCCATCTGATGTTGTTTTGGAATTGGTTCTTCCAAGATCTTCTTTCCTTTCTTCAAATTCTGTGGTTTGTTGTCTTCCTCTGTGAGTTTTTCTGGAGCATTCTTGCTTATCATGTCTTTGTTGATGGCTTCATCATTCTTTGTTGGCTCAGTGTCACTATGCTTGGTTGTTGCTCCTTGGTTACCATCCACTAACATCTTTCCACTTCTTAGTTGCACGACCTTGCATTCTTCCTTTGGGTTGGGGATGGTATCACTAGGTAGTGAACTTGATGGTTTTTCAACAGAGATCTTCTTAGAGATTTGTCCAATCTGCCTCTCTAGGTTCTTCATGGAGGCTTCTTGATTCTTGGTTGTCAATTCTTGGTTCTTCATCAGTTTCTCCATGAGCAGCTCTAGATTGGTGATTCTCTGTGAGTCTTGTGTAATTGGTTGGTATTGGGGTGTTGATGGATGATGATAGGTGTTTTGGTTAGTTGGGTGGTTATTGGGTGGGTATTGGTTAGAAATGGGGTAGTTGTTTTGTGGTTTTCTGTATGTATTTTGGTTAGTGTTTGGCTGGGAGTTTGTGTTTTTCCAATTGTTCTGTCCTGTGTTTCTTTGCCATGGTTGTTGGTTTTGATTATGGTTGTCTCCCCATCTGAGGTTGGGATGGTTCTTCCAAGATAGATTATAAGTATCCCCATAGACTTCATTTGTTCCAGGATTTTGGTTGTGCATGTATTGGACTTGCTCTTGTTGTTGCTCCTCTTGAGTTTCTTCACTTTGCACCCAAGTGGTTGGAGGTTGGCTTGTGGTGCTCACTGCTGCCACTTGCAAGCCATCAATCCTTTTGGCCATTTGTTCAAATTGTTGTTGGATCTGCTGCTGCATCATCTTGTTCTGGGCCAGAATAGAATCAACCCCTTCTAACTCCATTACTCCTCTTCTCTGTGATGGTTGGCGTTGTCTTTGATGAGCAAAGAAATATTGGTTGTTGGCCACCATATCAATGAGGTTTTGAGCTTCCTCTGTGGTCTTCATGAGTTGTAATGAGCCTCCGGCAGAGTGATCAAGAGCTTCTTGAGCTTTAAGAGTGAGTCCCTCATAGAAGTTTTGTAACTTGTCCCACTCAGTGAACATCTCTGGTGGACATTTCCTCAATAGAGCCTTATACCTTTCCCATGCTTCATATAAGTTCTCAGACTCTATTTGAGTGAACGTTTGAACCTCAGTCTTCAACCTTATGATCCTTTGAGGGGGATAGAATTTAGCAAGGAACTTGCTCACCAAGTCATCCCAAGTGTTGATGCTTTCTTTTGGAAAGGTCTCTAGCCATTGAGTGGCTTTATCTCTGAGAGAGAATGGGAAGAGCAACAATTTGTAGCTATCAGGAGGTACACCATTGGTTTTCACTGTGTCACAGATTCTCAAGAATGTGGACAGATGTTGATTTGGATCCTCCAAAGGTCCTCCTCCAAAGGAACAGTTGTTTTGAACAAGAGTGATGAGTTGTGGCTTGAGTTCAAAATTGTTTGCATTGACATTGGGAGGAAGAATGCTACTCCCACAATGCCTAGCATTTGCAAATGTGTATGAGGCCAAGACTCTTCGTTGATGTTGATTATTGTTGGCTCCTCCTTCTGGTTGATTGAGATCTCCTTCCATTTCCTGGAATTCCTCCTAAGATTCTTCTTCTCCAATAACGTTCTTCCCTCTTTCAGCTCTTCTTATTCTCCGAAGAGTTCTTTGATCAATTTCAGAGATAATGGGGGAAGATCTTCCTATACCTGACATACAAACACACAACAGTAAACACACAAACCCAGAGAGCTAATGAAACTTCAATCTATTGCTAGAATGAGGTTTTAGTTAGTTTAAGCAAAAACTCAAACAGTTAGTGTGTTAGTAAGAATTAGAATAACAGAAAAGAAAAAAAATGCTTAATCTAGATCTCCACTTCACTTAATCATTGTCAATCTATTTCAATCCCCGGCAACGGCGCCAAAAACTTGATGTGTGGAAAACGATCCAACACAAAACTCACCGGCAAGTGTACCGGGTCGCATCAAGTAATAATAACTCACATGAGTGAGGTCGATCCCACAGGGATTGAAGGATTGAGCAATTTTAGTTTAGTGGGTGATTTAGTCAAGCGAATCAAGTTTTGGTTGAGTGATTTATGTTTAATAGGAAGTAAATGACAGTAAATGTAAAGGGGGAAGGGAGAAGTGCAGTAAATTGAAGAACAGAATTGTAAATTTGCAGAATCTTAAAGAGCAAGAAAGTAAATGACTGAAACTTAAAGTGCAAGAAACTTAAATTGCAGTAACTTAAATGGCAAGAAAGATAAATGGCTTGAATATAAAAGGGAATTGAGGAATGGGATTTCAAGATCTAAACAAAGAAGAAGTAAATTGCAGCAATTGATTGAACAGAAATTAAATCAGAAGCAAATAGCATTCAAACAGAAAGAAAATAAAATGCAGCAAAGGTTCACAAAAGAACCAAGAGTGAATTATGATCTCAGGATCCTGAGGGCTTAGGTAGCAGAGCCTAAAACCCAATTTCCTTCCCAGATCTGAATTATCAAAGCAATTGACAGAAAATTAAAGAAGAAGCAATAGACGAACAGAATTGAAATTGAATTATGCAGAAAACAAATTGAAAAGAGTTTGAATGGGAATTGGGACAGAATTTCCCCAATTTCACACACCCAAAACTCAGAAACAGAAGAGTAGAATTGCCCAAGTAAGAATGAGGAAGGAGATCAGTCAATTCTCCCTTAATCCTCTCAGTGCTCGGTCAATTCTCTCAAGAACAATTGCAAGAGAATCAAAGCTCCAAAGGAAGGTGAAAGTAAAAACTCAAAAGCCAAGGTAAAAGTAAAAATTCAAAAGTGAGCATAAAGGTGAAAATTCAAAAGTCAAAGTAAAGGTTCCTAATTACATCAATCTAACTCCTATTTATACACTTTCTATTCTTGGATTTTGGGATTTGGATGGGCTTTTGATTTGGTGAAGAAAGGAATTAAAGTGGGGATTTAAGTTTGAATTTTCGGCCCATTAAAATCACTCCCAGGAGGCTGCCCTGCCCTTGTGGAGGGCAGGGCAGAAATTTGATGCATGGTGCAAGAGCTTGGTGCGGCAATGTGCGAGCTGGCGCGGCCTTGGTGCGGCGAAATGCTGCCCTGCCCGCGCCAAGGGCAGGGCAGGAAGAGTTTGATACGCCAGAATTGTGGAGTGCGCGCGTTGGTGCTGCCAGGGGAGGAAATTGGTGCGCCAGGGACGAAAAACGCTGCCCTGCCCGCGCCAAGGGCAGGGCAGAAAGTTGTGGTGCTGCCAGATGCGTGCGTGGTACTGCTAGGGTCGAATATTGGTGCGCCAGGAAGGAAATTGGTGCACCAGAATTTTGTGTGTGATGCGCCAGTTCAAATGCTGCCCTGCCTGCGCCAAGGGCAGGGCAATGTTCCTTCCTTCACGTCCCAAGTTCGAATCACGGAGGAGGCAAACACGCTACATTTTTTCTTGGCTTCTTGGCACGGTAGTGGACCTTAGTGCCTAGCTTCTTCATGGTCCCTTGTTCGAACCTTGTAGCATGCATGGGTGACATTTTCCCTTGAATTTCTTTCCTTGGAGTGCCCGATTCTGCCCTCCACAAGGGCAGGGCAAGGTTCTTTTTCTCTTGGTTTCAAGGCACATTTTGTGCTCTGCCCTTGGAGTGGGCAGGGCAGAATTGCCTTCCTTTGCTTGGTCACCTAATGTTGCTCTCCTAGAGGGCATTCTGCCCTTGTGGAGGGCAATGTTGCTTCCCCGATTTTATACGGCACGCTTCTTCTTGATTCGGCCACGCTTTTCTGTCCTCGGCTACACTTTTTATGCCACGCTTTTCCTTTTCTTTTCTTTTCTTCACCTATAATAAACCAAACAACCACTCAAAGTATCACTAAATTCAAGAGGCTTATAAATCAATTAAAATTCAATTAAAATTAGCTTAAACCTCATGATTTAACATTAATTTCATGGTGGTTGCTTGATTTAGAGAAGTTATGCATTTTCACTCCAAATCACTTACTTAGGATACAAGAAAGTGCATAAATGCTAACAAAACAAGTGAAATAAGCTTGAAAAATGGGTATATGATGACTTGTCATCAGTGGACAATACGTTTGAGCCTCCATAACTGGCGTTTTCGCTAACGTTTGAGGCAAACTTTACCTCAAACGCTGCACACCAAAGCCAGCAACCATGCCCTCTTCAAATGATCATAACTTGAGTTGTAGATGTCCAATTGAAGTGATTCCAAGTGGATTAGAAAGCTGACATTTAGAGCTTTCCAACCATATATGATAGTCTATATTGGGCATAAAATTGGCAACATGACAAGAGGACAAAGTTGGCGCCATAAATGTGCATAAGGGAGGCCAACGTTGGAGCAAAAGTTAGACCCCTAACTTTGGCACCAACGTTGGTATCAGCAAATTATGGTAGCTGATATGAAAAGTTCAAACTTTTACTCCAACTTTTGCAAAACTCCAACCCGGTTCAATTGGTTCACTTTGGTTCCTCTCCAATCTTCAAGAGCAATCAACCAAGGCCTCTCTCAACCCAATTCCCTCAAGAGCAAGGGCCCATGATCATCACTCAAAGGCACAAGAAATAGATAAAATAGGAATTTCATTTAATTGTAATTTGTTTTTAATTTCATTTTCATTTCCATTTTGTAAAGCCTATATAAGGCATCATTTTCATATTTGTGGGAGGGCTGGCTCCACTAGGGAGCACTAGGATTCGAGAGCTCTCTCTTTAATTTGTTTTTGAGTCTTGGGTTGGAGAATTGAAGGAATTCTGTTTCAATCTCATCCTAAGATCTCTCTGCTTTATTTACTGCACACTTGAATTTCAGTTTCGGTTAATTGCTTCTTCATCTACTCCTTCTGCACTTTACATTTCTTTAATTTCTTTGCAATTGCTCTTGTTGGATCTAGGAAGGCATTGAGATCTAGACTTGGTTATCTAGTCTCTTGGGTCCTGAGATCTGAATTCCAATTTCACATTCTCTGTTTAATGCTTTTCATGTTTATTTACGTTTCTGTTTTTTTTTTTATCCGATTCAATCAAGTTATATTCCAATCTTCTAATTGTTGCAATTCACTTTTCCTTGTTTAAATTCTGCAAATCCAATTCCCAATTCCCTTTACAATTTCATGCAATTTATAATTCTTGCAATTTAAGAGTCTTGCAATTTACATTTCTTGCTCTTTAAGTAACTTACTAATTTACATTCTGCAACTTTAAATTCATTGTCCTTTACTTTCTGTTGGTTACAATTTCACACAATTCACATAAATGTTAGCTTGACTAAACTAATCACCCACTAAAGTTGCTTGATCCATCAATCCCTGTGGGATCGACCTCACTCCCGTGAGTTATTATTACTTGATGTGACCCAGTGCACTTGCCGGTGAGTTTTGTGTCGGATCGTTTTCCGCACATCACCAAACTGGCGCACCAGAAATTTCTGCCCTGCCCTCCGCGAGGGCAGGGCAGCATCCTGCGCACCAAACTCGCACACCACGCTCGCGCCAAGGCCGCACGCATCAATTTTCTGCCCTGTCCTCCACAAGGGCAGGGCAGCCTCCTGGAAGCAATTGTTCTTGGGCTGAAAATTGGATTAAAAATCCAATTTAATTCATTTCTTCACCAAATCAAAAGCCCATCCAAATCCCAAGATCCAAGAATAGAAAGTGTATAAATAGGAGCTAGTTTGATGTAATTAGGAACCTTTTACTTGACTTTTGAATTTTGCACTTTCTTTAGAGCTTTGAATTTTGCAACTTTTCTTTGAGAGACTTGACCGAGATTTCAGAGAATTAGGGAGGAGAATTGATCTCTCTTCTTCCTCGTTCTTGCTTGGGCATTTTCTACTTTTTTTGTTTGAGTCTTGGGTGTTAAGAATTGAGGAAATTCTGTCTCAATCTCCATTCAAGAGCTCTTTAATTTCTCTTCTGCATAATTGAACTCATTTACATTCCCTTTACTGCTTCTTCTTCAATTTCTTGTCAATTGCTTTGAGAACTTGGATCTGGGAAGGCAATTGAGATCTAGGCTTTGCTACCTAGTCTCTGGAGTCCTGAGATCACAAGTTCCTTTAGGTTCTTCTGTGAACCTTTGCTGCACTTAATTTCCTTACTGTTTGAGTTCTAATTGCTTCTAATTCAATTTCTGCTCTATTAATTGTTGCAATTCAATTTCTCTTTGCTTAGATTCTGAAATCCCAGTCCTCAAATCCCTTTTACATTCAAGTAATTTATATTACTTGCATTTTAAGTTACTGCAATTTACATTTCTTGCACTTTAAGTTTCAGTCATTTACTTTCTTGTTCTTTAAGATTCAGCAAGTTTACTTTCCTGCTCTTTAATTTACTGCAATTCTCCCCTCTCCCTTTACATTCCAAGCAATTTAGCTTCTGTTAAATACAAACCACTCAACCAAAACTTAATTCGCTTGACTAAATCAACCACTAAACTAAAATTGCTCAATCCTTCAATCCCTGTGGGATCGACCTCACTCATGTGAGTTATTATTACTTGATGCGACCCGGTACACTTGCCGGTTAGTTTTGTGTCGGATCGTTTTCCGCACATCAATAATCTCTTCTATAAATGGATCTTCTCTACCAAGAGGGCTTTCTTTCTGATTTGTTTGGTTATTCCAATTGCGAAGGTTGGCTTCCAACTTCAGGAGCTTTTCTTCTAGCTCTCTTTATTGCCTTACTTCCCTCCACAATTCCCGTTCTGCTTCTTGCTGTTGCTCAGCTTCATACTCAAGCTGCTCTAGCCATTCTCGCTGGCCACAGACTAGACCTAGTATCTCGACCGTTTGAGAGGATTCTTCCTCTTCAGGATGTGGATTTCTAAATGAATCTGCTTTGGTTGGGATTTCCTAATGGCCCTTCCCCATGAGGACTAGTGCACGAAATTGTGTATGCCAATATTAATGGACTATTTCTCACAGCTTCGCACAACTAACCAGCAAGTGCACTGGGTCGTCCAAGTAATACCTTACGTGAGTAAGGGTCGAATCCCACGGAGATTGTTGGTTTGAAGCAAGCTATGGTTATCTTATTGTTCTTAGTCAGGATACCAACAACAGTGTTTTTCAAGTTCAATTGTAAAAAGTGAAAGGGCATAAAATAAATACTTATTGTGCAATAATGGAGAATATGTTGGAGTTTTGGAGATGCTTTGTCCTCTGAATTCCTACAACATAATGCTTTCTAACTTTCATAAATGCAAGGCTCCTTCCATGGCAAGCTATATGTAGGGTGTCACCGTTGTCAATGGCTACTTCCCATCTGCTCAGTGAAAATGGTCCAAATGCTTTGTCACAGTACCGCTAATTATCTGTTGGTTCTCGATCATGTCGGAATAAGATCCATTGATCCTTTTGCGTCTGTCACTACGCCCAACACTCGCGAGTTTGAAGTTCATCACAGTCATCCAATCCCAGAATCCTACTCGGAATACCACAGACAAGGTTTAGACTTTCCGGATCCTCATGAAAGCCACCAACAATTCTGATTAAGGAATCTAACGGGGGTGGTTGTCAGGCACACGTTCATGGATTGAGGATGGTGATGAATGTCACGGATCATCACCTTCTTCATAGTGAAGTGCGAAAGAACATCTTAGATAGGAACAAGCATGTTTGAATGGAAAGCATAAATAATTGCATTAATTCATCGAGACGCTGCAGAGCTCCTCACCCCCAACAATGGAGTTTAGAGCCTCATGCCATCAAAGAGTATAAAATTCAAATTGAAAAATATCATGAGATAAAAAATAAATCTCTAAAAGTTGTTTAAATACTAAACTAGTAACCTAGGTTTACAGAAAATGAGTAAACTAGGATGGATAGTGCATAAATCCACTTCTGGGGCCCACTTGGTGTGTGCTGGGGCTGAGACTTAAGCTCCTCACGTGCCTGGGCTATTTCTGGAGTTGAACGCCAGGTTGTAACCTGTTTCTGGCGTTGAACTCCAATTTGCAACCTGTTTCTGGCGTTGAACGCCAAACTGCAACATGGAACTGGCGTTGAACGCCAGTTTACATCGTTTATCTTCGCGCAAAGTATGGACTATTATATATTGCTGGAAAGCCCTGAATGTCTACGTTCCAACCCAATTGAGAGCGCGCCAATTGGACTTTTATAGCTCCGGAAAATCTATTCCTAGTGTAGAGAGGTCAGAATCCAACAGCATCAGCAGTCCTTTTTCAGCCTAAATCAGATTTTTGCTCAGCTCCCTCAATTTCAGCCAGAAAATACTTGAAATTACAGAAAAACACACAAACTCATAGTAAAGTCCAAAAATATAAATTTTGCCTAAAAACTAAGAAAATTATATTAAAAGCTAACTAAAACATACTAAAATCTACATGAAATTACCCCCAAAAAGCGTATAAAATATCCGCTCATCACAACACCAAACTTAAACTGTTGCTTGTCCTCAAGCAACTAGATAAATAAAATAGGATAAAAAGAAACTAAGAAGCAATAATATCTCAGAGTTTTAAGTGAAGCTCAGATTCTAATCAGATGAGTGGGACTAGTAGCTTTTTCCCTCTGAATAGTTTTGGCATCTCACTTTATCCTTTGAAATCCAAAATGATTGGCATCTATAGGAACTTAGAATTCAGATAGTATTATTGATTCTCCTAGTTTAGTATGTTGATTCTTGAAAAAAGTTACTTTATGAGTCTTGGCTGTGGCCCTAAGCACTTTGTTTTCCAGTATTACCATCGGATACATAAATGCCACAGACACAAAACTAGGTGAACCTTTTCAGATTGTGATTTAGCTTTGCTAGAGTCCCCAATTAGAGGTGTCCAGAGTTCTTAAGCACACTCTTTTACTTTGGATCACGACTTTAACCACTCAGTCTCAAGCTTTTCACTTGGACCTGCATGCCACAAGCACATGGTTAGGGACAGCTTGATTTAGCCGCTTAGGCCTGGATTTATTTTCTTGGGCCCTCCTATCCATTGATGCTCAAAGCCTTGGATCCTTTTCACCCTTGCTTTTTGGTTTAAAGGGCTATTGGCTTTTTCTACCTCTTTTGCTTTTTTTTTCACTGCTTTTTCTTGCTTCAAGAATCAATTTTATGATTTTTCAGATCATCAATAATATTTCTCTTGTTCATCATTCTTTCAAGAGCCAATACTTTTAACATTCATGAATTTCAATATCAAAAAATATGCACTGTTCAGGCATTCATTCAGAAAATAAAAAGTATTGCTACCACATATAAATAATTAGAATTTTTCTTATTAGGAACTCAAAATTAAATTGCCTCCTTATTCTAAAAATCTACTATTTTATTCATGTTTGATAATGATGATAAAAATAAATTATAGCTTAATTGGAAATAAAATCAAAATAGATATACTAATTACTACTCCTCCTATATAACTTCTAAGGTAAATCTATAAGACAACTATCACAGAGTAAAGTTAAGATTAGGACTCAACAACCTTTATTTTGGGAAGTGGATGTTCCTCTAGTCTGTAGGGTGCTTGATCCTTCAAGAGATAATTTCTGACGCTTCAGTTCCTTCAAGTCACGCCTTTGCTCTTCTTGTTCTCCAAGCAATTTGCAAAGCATGCTATTTTGATTATTCTGTTCTTCCTTTATTTGTTCCATAGCTTCTTGCAACTAACCGATGCTTCAAGATGCTCCCAGTATTCAAATTGAGGAAATTTCGGGAGGAATTCCTGTGCTTTCCTCTTGATGGGTTCATCCTGCCCTTGTTGTTTTTCCATTGATGTTTTGGTGATTGGTCGCTCAACTGAGATATACTTAGTTATTCCCATCTTTACTCTAGCATCTTTATATAGTATAGATATTAAGCTAGGATAAGCCAATTTGGCGTCTTTGGAGTTCTTGTTTGCAATTATGTAAAGTTCACATGAAATCAACTGATGAACTTCCACTTCTCTTCCTAACAAAATGCAGTGGATCATCACTGCTCTTTTAATAGTGACCTCAGAGCAGTTGCTAGTGGGCAGTATAGAACGCCCAATGAAGTCCAGCCAGCCTCTGGTGACTGGTTTGAGATCTTCTCTTTTGAGTTGATTTGGGACGCCCTTGGTGCTGGTGGTCCACCTGGCTCAAGGGAGGCATATGTCCTCTAGAATCTTGTCCAGACCTTTATTTGTTCTCATCATTCTCCTATTAAAGGAGTCTGGGTCATCTTTCAGTTGGGGTAGCTTAAAGATCTCCCTGATTTTATCAGGGTGGATGTGAACAATCTTTCCTCTGACCAAGGTCCGATAGTCATAGAGAGCAGTTCCAGATATTCTCTGCCTGTCTGTTTGCCACAGATTAGCGTAGAATTCCTGAACCATTTTTTTTCCCACTTTTGTCTCAGGATTAGCTAGGATTTCCCAGCTCCTGTTTTGAATTTGCTCTTGGATCTCCGGATATTCATCTTCTTTTAGATCGAATTTGACATCCGGGATCACTAACCTTAGACCCATTATTTTATAGTAAAGGTCTGAATGTTCTTTGGTTAAGAACTTCCCTTGATTCCAAAGTAGTTTTGGAATACTCTCTTTCTTGCCTCTTAGAGTGGGTTGTTTTCCTTTAGGACCCATGATCTTAGTGGGTACGGTTTAGTGATCATGGATAAACACACCAAACTTAGAGGTTTGCTTGTCCTCATGCAAAAGAAAAGAAAGGAGAGGGATATAAGGAGAGCTTGTTTTCGAATTGTTGAGGAGAGGGGAGAGGCCGAGAGTAGATTTAAAGGGAGGGGGTGGGTTTTTCGAAAATTTTAAAGAAAGATAGGATAGAAGATATGATTTGTAAAAGATAAATATGATAGGAAAAAGATATAATTGAAAATTAAAAAGATATAGAAGATATTTGAAAAAGATAAATCTAATTTTTTTTAAAAAGGATTTGGAATTAAAGATAATTGATTTTTTTGAAAAAGATTTTAAAAGAAGTTGGATGGGATTTGAAAAAGGATTTGTGTTTATGAATTAAGATACATTTGATATTTTTGAAAAAGAGATTTTAGAAATTAGGATTAAAATTTTTGGAATTGAAGGGTGAGAGTTTGCAACATGTTTATGCAAGAAATCATGAATTGGAACATAAATTTTTGAAAAAAAAAGTGAATTGAAAACAAATTTACCTCCTCCCCACAATCCTGGCGTTAAACGCCCAAACGCTACATGTTTTGGGCGTTTAACGCCCATTTGCAGCTTCTCCTGGGCCTTCAACACCCAGTTGTTGCTTCTAGCTGGCGTTGAACGCCAGGAACTCCTTTGTCACTAGGCGTTTTTCTGAACGCCCAGGACGCTATAAATCTGGCATTAAACGCCCAGAAGGTGCTTCTTTCTGGCGTTCAACGCACAGAAGATGCTTCTTTTTGGCGTTTAACGCCCAGATGGCTATCCTTACTGGCGTAGAACGCCCACTAGATGCTTCTTTTGGGCGTTCAACGCCCAAAACAGCTTTTACTGGCTTTTTCGCACCAGTGAGCTTTCTTTTTGCTCTTTTATCCTGCGAATCCTTCTGTAACTTTTGTGAAATCAAGCAATTGCTATTTTACCTTGAAGATAATTGACATAAACCTGTAAAAATCAATTAATTAGCAAATAAGCTTTGTAAATGGCTGGGTTGCCTCTCAGCAAGTGCTTCTTTATTATCTTTAGCTGGACTATTATTGAGCTTTACTCAAGTCTTAGTTTTGAGCATTCTTGCTCAAAATTGCTTTCAAGATAATGTTTGACTCTTTGTCCATTAACAATGAACTTTTTTTTAGAATCATTATCCTAAAGCTCCACGTATCCATATGGTGATACACTTGTAATCACATATGGACCTCTCCATCGGGACTTCAATTTTTCGGGGAATAATCTGAGCCTAGAATTAAACAGCAGAACTTTCTGCCTTGGCTCAAAGACTCTGGATGACAGTTTCTTATCATGCCATCTTTTTGCCTTTTTTTTGTAAATTTTTGCATTTTCGAAAGCATTGAGTCTGAATTCCTCTAGCTCATTTAACTGGAGCAATCATTTTTCTCCAGCTAACTTGGCATCAAGGTTTAGGAATCTGGTTGCCCAATAGGCCTTATGTTCCAATTCCACTGGCAAGTGACAGGCTTTTCCACACACCAGCTAGTATGGAGAAGTTCCTATAGGTGTTTTGAATGCTGTTCTGTATGCCCACAGAGCATTATCCAAACTTCTTGCCCAATCCCTTCTACGGTTAATCACAGTCTGTTCCAGGATTCTTTTAAGTTCTCTATTAGAAACTTTAGCTTGCCCATTTGTCTGTGGATGATATGGAGTAGCTACCCTGTGGCTAACTCCATATCGAACCAAAGCAGAGTAAAGCTGTTTATTGCAGAAATGAGTGCCCCCATCACTGATTAGTACTCTAGGGATACCAAATCTGCTGAAGATGTGTTTCTGGAGGAATTTTAGTACTATCTTAGTATCATTAGTGGGTGTTGCAATAGCTTCTACCCATTTGGATACATAATCCACTGCCACCAGAATATAAGTGTTTGAGTGTGATGGTGGGAAGGGTCCCATGAAGTCAATACCCCATACATCAAACAACTCAATCTCCAAGATCCCTTGTTGAGGCATGGCATAACTGTGAGGCAGATTGCCAGATCTTTGGCAACTGTCACAATTAAAGTACAAACACTCGGGAGTCTTTATAGAGAGTAGGCCAGTAGAAGCCACATTGAAGTACTCTTGTAGCTGTTCGCTCACTTCCAAAATGTCCTCCATACTGTGATCCATGGTAGTGCCAGAGGATCTTCTGTGCTTCTTCTTTAGGCAAACATCTACGGATTACTCTGTCTGCACATCTCTTGAAGAGATATGGTTCATCCTAAAGATAGTACTTTGCATCCGTGATCAATTTCTTTATTTTCTGCTTACTGTATTCTTTGGGTATGAATCTCACTGCTTTGTAGTTTGCAATATCTGCAAACCATGGCACTTCCTGGATGACAAAGAGGTGCTCATCCAGAAAGTTTTTAGAAATTTCAGTAAGAGGGAGGGGCGCCCCTTCTACTGGTTCTATTCGGGACAGATGATCTGCTACTTGGTTCTCTGTCCCTTTTCTGTCTCTTATTTCTATATCAAACTCCTGCAGAAGCAACACCCATCTGATGAGTCTGGGTTTTGAATCCTACTTTGTGAGTAGATATTTACGAGCGGCATGGTCAGTGTACACAATCACTTTTGATCCTACTAAATAAGATCTGAACTTGTCAATGGCGTAAACCACTACAAGTAACTCTTTTTCTGTGGTTGTGTAGTTCTTCTGTGCGTCATTTAGAACAAGATTGGCATAATAAATGACGTGCAGAAGCTTGTCATGCCTTTGTCCCAACACTGCACCAATGGCATGGTCACTAGCATCACACATTAGTTCAAATGGTAATGTCTAGTCTGGTGCAGAGATGACTGGTGCTATGACCAGCTTAGCTTTCAGAGTCTCAAACGCCTGTAGATACTCCTTATCAAAGATAAATGGCATGTTAGCAGCTAGCAGATTACTCAGAGGTTTGGCGATTTTTGAGAAATCTTTTATAAACCTCCTATAGAATCCTGCATGCCCCAGAAAGCTTTGAATTACCTTAACATTGGCAGGTGGTGGTAATTTTTCAATTACCTCCACCTTAGCTTGATTCACCTTTATTCCCTTGTTCAAAATTTTGTGCCCATGGACAATTCCTTCAGTCACCATAAAGTGACATTTCTCTCAGTTTAAAACCAGATTAGTCTCTTGGCATCTCTTTAGAACAAGTGCTAGATGGTCAAGATAGGAGCTAAATGAGTATCCAAACACTGAAAAGTCATCCATGAAGATTTCCAGAAATTTTTTCACCATATCAGAGAAAATAGAGAGCATGCATCTTTGAAAGATTGTGATGACAAGTCATCATATACCCATTTTCTATGCTTTTTCATACAAGAAATTGATGATTTGTGCTTAAATATTGAATGCTTTTGTGCTTAAATGATATATTTTCTTGATCTTTTAATTTTATAAATCTTGTAGGAAAAAAAGAAGAAAAAGAAGCAAAGAAGCACAAAAAAGGATAAAAAAAGAGCTTTGAGACACACTTTGAAGTTTGAGCACACTTTGGAGCCTTAGGCCACGCTTTAAAAAGCGTGGCCCATGACCAAATTAAAGAGGAAAACAACCAGCACGCACACTGCCCTGCCCTTGCCAAGGGCAGGGCAGAATCATGATAAAACAAAGTGAGGTTGGAGAAAATTTTCGCTAAGTTAAAATCTGGCCGCTCACAGCATGACCATGCCTACTTCAAAGGGCTATAACTTGAGCTACAGACGTCCGATTGATGTGCTTCCAGTTGCGTTGGAAAGCTGACATTTAGAGCTTTCCAACGATATATAGCAATCCATATTTTGCGTACAATTGGGGTAGGAACGAAAGGCATCTTTAAGGGCCAAAAATAAGCGAAAATAAACCAAAGTGCTTCCACCAAGGCTCGAAGCTGGAACCTCACCCCAAAACAAAGTAGCGCTCAATTTTCTGCCCTGCCCTCTTGGAGAGCAGGACAATGTCGTGCTCTTCATGGAAAATCAAAGAAAAAAATTGCTCCTCAAGTGCTTTCACCAAGGTTCGAACACAAGACCTTCAAGGAAGTAAAGGCTTAGGCTTGGCGCACACAAGCGCATCATGGCACGGTCAAGGAATGTGGTGTGCACACAAGACACACCAAGGCAACATTGCCCTGCCCTCCACAAGGGCAGGGCAGCATCCTCACACACCAAGCCGCACACACAATTTCCCTGCTCCGCCCTCCACAAGGGCAGGGCAGCCTCCTGGGAGCAAACACTCATGGGCCAAAATCCAACCAAAATTCCATTTAAATTCAATTTCTCTCCAAATTGAATCAAGGCCAACCAAACCCATTTCTCCTCAAATCCAAAGCAAGCAAAGCTCACATCATCACTCAAAGGCACATGGATCAATTAAATTAGGATTTTCATTTTTGTAATTTGTTTTAATTTCATTTTCATTTTTTATTTTGTAAAGCCTATATAAAGGCATCAATTGGGGAGCTCGATGGAAAAGAAAAAAGGCTTGCTTCATTAGGGAGTAGTAGATAGCTCTCTCTTTGAGTTTTCATTTCTGTTTTGAATCTTGGGTGGAGATTGGAAGGAATTCTGTTTTCATTCTCCATCTGCAATATCTATGCTTTGTTCTTCTGCATAATTGAGAATTGGATTTACATTTCACTTGCTGTTTGAGTTACTTCTCTTCTGCTGATTATTTTCTACTTTGATCAAGGAAGGAATTGAGATCTAGACTTGTTTTCTAGTCTCTTTGATTTCCTGAGACCTTTATTTTGATTTTCCAATTGAGTTGAATTTAATTTCTGTTTGCTTCTTCAAGCAATTCTGCTTTCTGTTTGAGATCGGTTGCAAGTTACTACATCTTTTACTTCTCTGTTTGATTGCCATTTACAATTTCTTGTTTGATTTCTTGAATCCCAGCTCCCAAAATCCTTTTATTCTGCCTGCAATTTAAATTTTCAGTTGCTTGATTTATTGCTTCCTTTAATTTCCAGCACCCACTCCCCATTTACATTTAATGCAATTTACATTTCTTGTCATTTAAGATTCTTGCAATTTACATTTCTTGCTCTTTAAGTTACTTGCCAATTTACTTTCTGCATCTTTAAGATTTCTGCCATTTACTTTCTGTTGGCTACACTTCACACAATTCACTCAATGTTAGCTTGACTAAACTAATCACCCACTAAAGTTTCTTGATCCATCAATACCTGTGGGATCGACCTCACCCTTGTGAGTTATTACTACTTGATGCGACCCGGTATACTTTCCGGTTAGATCTATGTGTTTGGAAAATTTGTTTTCCGCAAAAACACCATCAAGTTTTTGGCGCCGTTGCCGGGGATTGATTAGATCAACAATGATTAAGTGGGTGAGAAGTCTAGATTAAGCATTTTTTTTGTTTTTGTTCTCTGTTTTAAATTGATAGCAAGGTGTTTGAGTTTTTGCCTCACTAAGAAATTCTCATCTCTGATATGAGTAATTTCAATTTTTCTTGGTGTTGTGTTTTCCAAAATTTAAATGGAGTTCAACTCATCTTATGATCAATCAAATTTTATGGGATATTACCCACCATCACCAATCTCTAATGGTGGTTGGGAATATCACCAAGAAATCACAGATTCTGAGCACTCCAATCCATGGAGATTTGCTTCACAGACACAAGATGAGCAAGAAAATCATATGGGATATTTTCTTCCACCACAAAATGATGTTAGTCATGATTCTAATGGTGGTTGGGAAGGAAATTCTAATGCTCCATATGATATTCATCCAAAGATATCATCACTTGACCATGCTTCAACATAAAGCCTCTATCAAAATTCACCACCCACACAAACATCCATGAACTAAAGCCTCTCAAAGCTTGAGACCATGTGTGAAAAATATGAGAAGGAGGCACAGATATCCTGGAACGAGCAAGAGAATTTATTCAAAAACATGGAAATAATGTTAGCTCAATTGGTGAGTGCAACAAGGAAAGAGGAAAAACAAGAGGAAGAGGCTACTAAGTCAAGTGAATTTTTAGTGAAGAAGGAAGAGGTGGTCGAAATATTTGATCCTGAAACTGCACTTGAGATGACAAGAGCACATGACAACTCATAAATCTCACAAACTTCCCTGGACCAAAATGCCTCAACACTTGAATCCATGATTGAAAGGTATGAAGAGGAGATGAAGAAAGCTTGGGAAGATCAACAAACCTCCTCCATGAAAGAGCTATTAAAGCAAATGTTGAGTGCAAGAGAGGAAGTGGAAGAGCAAGAAAGTGAGGAAGACACTCAAGAGAAGTCAAACTCAAATGAAGCAGACAGGCATATGAAGGACAAGCTCATGGAACCACCAATTCAAAAGGCTCTGGATGAAGATCAAACTCCAAAAATCACACAGCAACCATGTCTTAACATCCAAGAAGTGAAGGCAACTAACAAAAGCACCAATCCTGTCCCTAAAAGCAAGCTCAATCAAGCCAAATTCAAAAGGAAGCTTGCTGAGAGGAAACCAAGAAAGGGGACAAAAGCTGAAACTTCTCCCCTCTTGGAGTCATTCCTCTTAACCAACTGGAAGAAGAGGAAGAAAGTGAGGAACAACATGTCAAGCTAATGACACTAAAAGAGCACTTGTTGGGAGGTAACCCAACTGTAGGTAACACTTCTTCTCTGCTTTGTTTTCTTTCTGTGGTTTGTTTAAATTTAATAATTTGGCATATGGTTACATTCTAAGTTTGGTGTTGCCCTGCAACAAACTGTTTTCCATCTTCATGGATGATTGCATCAATTTTACATGGAAGTGTCACACTAAGAATCTAAGTTTGGTGTGCCACTTAATTTTTTTATGCAAATCATCTAGCAACACTACTTGTCTACATAATCATAATGCCGTTGCAGTGTTATTTTTTTTAGTTAGACAATTTTAGTTTTCTTGATTGTTTTTAGTCATTTCCTTATTTTTAATGCTTTTTTTTATTAACCGTGTTTGTTAATATATCACCCAAACATCTTTACTCATGACAGATTCTTCACTTGGTGATTGTATTTAACAAATGACAGTTTCATTTGCTTAGTTTTAGTTCAAATAAATTGACATATGATTGCATTCTAAGTTTGGTGTTGCTATGCAACAAAAATTTGCTTCCAATCCTTATTGGATACTTGCATCAATTCCCAGAGGAAGTGTCACACTAAGTTTGGTGTGCCACTTATATTTTTATGCAATGTATCATGCACACCAACTTATATTTGCAATCAAAATGTCTCTGTCTCTTGTGCCTTCATGGTTATCTTAAATTTTGCTTGCTTAAAACACATGTGCTACTAACATTTCATTGTATAAGACATTCATGATCCATCTTAGCCCCATAGCCATTGTTCTAATTGTTGCTTGAGGATGAGCAAGCATTCTGAGTTGGTATGGGAAGGAGAAGAATGGGAGGAAAATGACAACAATAGAGAAGATGAATTGCAACGTTGTAAAGTTCCTTTTCCTCTCATTTATTTCCAGCACTTTAAATTGCATGATTGTCTTATTATCTTCTCTGTTTACATGTGTGGTATGACTAAGCATAGCTTGAATTTGTTTTGAAATATGTTGTTGTGACATTATGACTACCAACTTGAGTTTTGTGAATTCAAAAGCAAAAAAGCATCATGATCATAAACAAACAAGGAATTAAAGAAGAATTTAGCATGTGCATACAAGTATTGGAAAGCTAGTGTGATTGATTGTTGCTCAATTGCATTAGATTTTATTTAATTGAAGTTTTTCATCTGGTATATTTTGTGAAATCTTTTGAAATCATGAAAACCTTGAAGAAGCAAATACAATTAAAGCAAGAAAAGAAAAAGGGAAAGAATGAGAAAGCTGAAGGCTCTGAGTACCAATGGCAATTTATTTGCTAAGTGCTTGTGATGTTTATGTATCAAGCCAAATACTTGAAAACAAAACACTTAGAAGTCAAGGCTAGGCTCAAGTGCAAAAGCACTCCCTCAAAGCTCAAGGCTCTGAGCATCAATGATTAGAGAGTCAAGAAAAGAAAAGAAAAATGATGAGCTTAATGAAGTCCTCTAATTAAATGCTTGTGGTGCTTATGTATCAAGTGGTAATACTTGAAAACAAAGCATTTAGAAGTCGTAGCTTTGTTATTAACTCATGGGGCAAAGCACCCAAAAGGAGAAGCTAAAAAAAAAAATCAAAAGCTTGTTTCAAGGAAGAATTATAAGAAAAAGATTTCATAAAAGAAGCTAGATAGAAGCATCAATCATTTACATCTCTTTTGTAATTGTAGCATGCATAGAAAACTAGCTTGCCATGAACATTAACTTGCTACTCTTCTTACCTTGGATTGTCAATTTCTATTGCATGATTCTTTTCTTGCTTGGGGACAAGCAAGGTTTAAGTTTGGTGTTGTGATGACAAGTCATCATATACCCATTTTCTATGCTTTTTCATACAAGAAATTGATGATTTGTGCTTAAATATTGAATGCTTTTGTGCTTAAATGATTTATTTTGATTTTCCAATTGAGTTGAATTTAATTTCTGTTTGCTTCTTCAAGCAATTCTGCTTTCTGTTTGAGATCGGTTGCAAGTTACTACATCTTTTACTTCTCTGTTTGATTGCCATTTACAATTTCTTGTTTGATTTCTTGAATCCCAGCTCCCAAAATCCTTTTATTCTGCCTGCAATTTAAATTTTCAGTTGCTTGATTTATTGCTTCCTTTAATTTCCAGCACCCACTCCCCATTTACATTTAATGCAATTTACATTTCTTGTCATTTAAGATTCTTGCAATTTACATTTCTTGCTCTTTAAGTTACTTGCCAATTTACTTTCTGCATCTTTAAGATTTCTGCCATTTACTTTCTGTTGGCTACAATTCACTCAATGTTAGCTTGACTAAACTAATCACCCACTAAAGTTGCTTGATCCATCAATCCCTGTGGGATCAACCTCACTCTTGTGAGTTATTACTACTTGATGCGACCCGGTATACTTGCCGGTTAGATCTATGTGTTTGGAAAATTCGTTTTCCGCAAAAACACCATCAGGTTGTAGGTGCATTACACAGACCAAATGGCATCCTTTTGTATGCAAATACTCCAGATGGGCATGTGAATGCTATTTTTTCTTGATCCTGGGGATCTACTGCAATTTGATTATAACCTGAATATCCATTCAGGAAGCAGTAGTATTCATGACCTGCTAGTCTTTCTAGCATCTGGTCTATGAATGGTAAAGGAAAATGATCCTTTCTGGTAGCTGTATTGAGCCTTCTGTAATCAATACACATACGCCACCCTGTAACTGTTCTTGTAGGAACCAGTTCATTTTTTTCATTATGAACCACTGTCATGCCACCCTTCTTAGGGACGACTTGAACAGGACTTACCCAGAGGCTATCAGAAATGGGATAAATAATCCCAGCCTCTAGTAATTTAGTGACCTCCTTCTGCACCACCTCCTTCATTGCTGGATTCAGCCACCTCTGTGGTTGAACCACTGGCTTAGCGTCACCCTCCAATAGGATCTTGTGCATGCATTTGGCTGGGCTAATGCCCTTAAGATCACTGATGGACCATCCAAGAGCTGTCTTGTATGTCCTTAGCACTTGAATTAGTGCTTCCTCTTCCCGTGGCTCTAAGGTAGAGCTTATGATTACAGGAAAGGTATCACCTTCTCCCATAAATGCATATTTCAGGGATGGTGGTAATGGTTTGAGCTCGGGTTTGGGAGGTTTCTCCTCTCCCTGAGAGATTTTCAGAGGTTCTATTATTCTCTCTGGTTCTTCCAAATCAGGCTGAACATCTTTAAAGATATCTTCTAGCTCTGATTCAAGACTCTCAGTCATACTGACCTCTTTTACCAGAGAATCAATAATATCAATGCTCATGCAGTCATTTGGGGTATCTGGATGCTACATAACTTTGACAACATTCAACTTAAACTCATCCTCATTGACTCTCAAGGTTACTTCCCCTTTTTGGATGTCAATAAGGGTTCGGCCAGTTGCTAGGAACGGTCTTCCTAGAATGAGAGTTGCACTTTTGTGCTCCTCCATTTCCAACACCACAAAGTCAGTGGGAAAGGCAAATAGCCCAACCTTGACAATCATGTCTTCAATCACGCCTGATGGGTGTTTAATGGAACCATCAGCAAGTTGGAGATATATCCGGGTTGGTTTGACTTCATCAGTTAATCCAAACTTTTTGATAGTAGATGTAGGTATTAGGTTGATACTTGCCCCAAGATCACATAGAGCTTGCTTGGTACAAGTACCTTCTTATGTGCATGGTATCATAAAGTTTCCAGGATCTTTAAGCTTCTCAGGTAAGCTTTTCAGAATTACTGCACTACATTCTTCAGTGAGGTAAACTTTTTCAGTTTCCCTCCAATCCTTCTTATGACTTAAGATCTCTTTCATGAACTTAGCATAAGAGGGTATTTGCTCAAGTGCTTCTGCAAATGGAATCTTTATTTCAAGAGTCCTGAGATAGTCTGCAAAGTGAGCAAATTGCTTATCCTATTCCGCTTAACAGAGTTTTTGAGGATAAGGCATTTTGGCTTTGTATTCATCAACCTTAGTTACTGCAAGTTTATTACCTACAGTCGTGGATTGAGAAGCCTTTTTAGAGGAGTTGCTATCAGCACTTGTATGTGTCTGATCCTCCACTGGTGTTTGAATACCAAGGGTGGAAGCTGGAGTGGCGTTAGACGCCAACTCCTTATCTGTTTCTGGCATCTGAACGCCAGAACTGGGCTTCCTTTGGGCGTTCAACGACAGTTCCTTGCTTGTTTCTGGCGTTGGACGCCAGGACTGAGCATGGGTTGGGCGTTCAATGCCAGCTTTCCACCCATTATCTGGCGTTTGAGCACCAGAATTATTCCTCTCTGGGCTCTGAATGTCCTCAGAGGGATTTTGGGTAGCAGTCTGTTCATTTTTTGGCTTCCTGATGCCTTGAAGTGGGGTATTTAATGTTTTTCCACTTCTTAATTGAACTGCTTGGCATTCTTCTGTTATTTGTTTTGATAACTGCTGTTCTGTTTGCTTCAACTGTACTTCCATATTCGTATAAGCCATTCTTGTTTCTTGCAATATTTTCTTGTATTCGGCTAGTTGTTTTGTTAGAAAATCTAATTGCTGATTGAATTCAGTAGCTTGTTATGCAGGACTGAGTTCAACAGTTAATGTTTTAGCCTCTTCGTTGATGGAAGGTTCACTGCTTAGGTACAGATGCTGATTTCTGGAAAATGTATCAATAAGCTCTTGAGCTTCTTCTATTGTCTTTCTCATGTGTATAGATCCACCAACTGAGTGGTCTAGAGAAGTCTGAGCTCTCTCTGTAAGCCCATAATAGAAGATTTCTAACTGCATCCACTCTGAAAACATTTCAGAGGGGCATTTTCTCAGCATCTCTTTGTATCTCTCCCAGGAATCATAAAGGGATTCATTATCTCCTTGTTTGAAGCCTTGGATGCTCAGCCTTAGCTGTGTCATTCGTTTTGGAGGAAAATAGTGATTCAGGAATTTTTCTGACAGCTGTTTCCATGTCTTTATGCTGTCCTTAGGTTGGTTACTTAACCACCTCTTAGCTTGGTCTTTTACAGCAAATGGAAACAGTAATAATCTGTAGACATCCTGATCTACTTCCTTATCATGTATTGTGTCAACAGTTTGTAAAAACTGTGCCAGAAACTCTGTAGGTTCTTCATGTGGAAGACCGGAATACTGGCAACTTTGTTGCACCATGATAATGAGCTGAGGATTCAACTCAAAGCTACTAACTCCGATGGAGGGTATACAGATACTTCTCCCATATGAAGCAGTAGTGGGGTTAGCATATGACCCCAGAGTCCTTCTGGACTGTTCATTTCCACTTAAGTCCATAATGGAGAAAGGGAGATGATGTGAATTTATTTTATTTATTTTATTATATATAAAAATTTCGAAACAATAATAACAAAATAAAATAAAATAAAGACGACAATAAAAATAAAAATAAATAAAAAAATAAAAAAAAAATTAAAAATATTTTATGAAGATTTTCGAAAAAGTGAAGAGAGAGAAAGCGGTTAGGATATTTTCGTAAAAGATATAAAATTTTTTTTAAAAAAATCTTAAAAGGATAAGATTTGAAAAATTTTGAAATTGAAATCTGAATTTTTATAAAAAAAATCGAAAATATGGCTTAAAAATAGTTAGAAAAGATATTCTTTTGAATTTTGAGTTTTATGATGAAAGAGAAAAACACACAAAAGACACAAGACTTAAAAATTTTTAGATCTAATGCTCCTTGTTTTTGAAAATTTTGGAGGGAAAACACCAAGGAACACCAAACTTAAAAATTTTAAGATCAAAATACAAGAAAAAAACTCAAGAACACCTTGAAGACTCACAAGAATAATAAGAACAAAAGAAAGAACACCAAATTTAAAATTTTTAGAAAACCAAAATAAATTTTTGAAAATTATATCAAAATTAACAAGAAAACACCAAACTTAAAGTTTGGCACAAGATTAAATCAAGAAAAATTATTTTTGAAAAAGATTTTCAAAAGAACTGGTGCCCAATCATCAAGAATATAAACCAATACTCTAGCCAATTGGGAGTAAATGTAACACTTGTTTTGAATAGGTATATTCCTTTTGGAAGATTAATGCTTTAAAAAGAACACAAGTGAAACAAGAAAAGACACAAAACAAGAAAAACTCAAGATCAACAAGAAAGATAAACAAGAACAACTTGAAGATCAATGAAGAACAAAGAACACAAATTCGAAAAGTTAAAGAAAAATATAAAATATGCAATTAACACCTAACTTAGAACAAGACACTAACTCACGAAAAAAAATTAAAAACTGACAAAGAAAAATAATATTTTTGAAAAAATTTTTAAAAAGGGATAATAAAAGATGCAATTCTAGTGAAAAGAGGATAAATTCTTCCTAATCTAAGCAACAAAATAAACCTTTAGTTGTTCAAACTCGAATAATCCCCGGCAACGGCGCCAAAAACTTGGTGCACGAATTTGTGATCCGCACAACTAACCAGCAAGTGCACTGGGTCGTCCAAGTAATACCTTACGTGAGTAAGGGTCGATCCCACGGAGATTATTGGTTTGAATCAAGCTATGTTTATCTTATTATTCTTAGTCAGGATATTAATTAAAATTATCAGTTGGAATTATTAGATTGGAAAAATAAAAGAGAATAACAGCGTTACTTGTTGTGCAGTAATGAGAAATATGTTGGAGTTTTGGAGATGCTTTGTCCTCTGAACTTCAACTCTTCCTTGAAATCCTTTTTCACACGCAAAATCCCTTCTATGGCAAGCTCTATGTAGGGTGTCACCGTTGTCAATGGCTACCACCCATCCTCTCAGTGAAAACGTTCCTATGCTCTGTCACAGCATGGCTAATCATCTGTCGGTTCTCAATCAGGTTGGAATAGAATCCATTGATTCTTTTGCGTTTGTCACTAACGCCCAGCCTTCAGGAGTTTGAAGCTCGTCACAGTCATTCAATCCCAGAATCCTACTCGAAAGACCACAGACAAGGTTTAGACTTTCCGGACTCTCATGAATGCCGCCATCAATCTGGCTTATACCACGAAGATTCTGAGTAATGAATCTAAGAGATACTCATTCAATCTGATGTAGAACGGAGGTGGTTGTCAGGCACACGTTCATGGATTGAGGAAGGTGATGAGTGTCACGGATCATCACCTTCTCCATAATTAAGCGCGAATGAACATCTTAGATAAGAACAAGCATGTTTGAATGGAAATTAAAGGAATTGTATTAATTCATCGAGACGCTGCAGAGCTCCTCACCCCCAACAATGGAGTTTAGAGACTCATGCCGTCAAAAAGTATGTAATTCAGATCTGAAAATGTCATGAGGTACAAAATAAGTCTCTAAAAGTTGTTTAAATAGTAAACTAGTAACCTAGGTTTACAGAAAATGAGTAAACTAAGATAATTGGTGCAGAAATCCACTTCTGGGGCCCACTTGGTATGTGCTGGGGCTGAGACTAAAGCTATCCACGAGTAGAGGCTTTTCTTGGAGTTGAACTCCAAGTTATGACGTGTTTTGGGCGTTCAACTCCGGATCATGACGTGTTTCTGGCGTTTAACTCCAGACAGCAGCATGTACTTGGCGTTCAACGCCAAGTTACGTCATCTAT